>NC_063057.1:24750580-24984820 GCF_018812025.1 Megalobrama amblycephala | reverse complement strand
ACCCGCCACAGCTGAAGATCTTCAGGAATGATGGAGAAGACTCTCTTGAGCTTCAGTTTAAGGAAAGTCTCACAGGAGGCGGTCATGACAATAAAAACACTTTTTTATTGGTTACGATACAAAGCAGATACTGTAAAACTTAAATCAGCTTAAGCTAAAAAGCTCTTTAATCTTCACTTAATGCAGTTCATCTGAGGAAACCTTTCACTCCTCAGAGTCTCATTCTGGTTTATATTTCTGAAAACTCATTTTAGTGTATTTTACTTACATTGAGTTCACATTTTAATTCATCTTCTCTAATCTACATGTAGCCTATACTGGACAAACTGTGAACCTTATGAGTTTAATACAGATCAATGCTTTGATATCTTAAATATGAGATGATTCTGTATTATTAACTCTACTTTGTGCTGCTCTTTATTTCGAAAGGTTTTGTGATCATTGTCTCTTCTGATCTAATTTCACTACTGCAATCAATGTACTTATTAGAAAATCAAACTTTAAGTTCATATCTATCATATTGCTGTAGTTGTTATTCATCTTTAGTGGTTGATGATGGTGAGTGAGTGTGTTGGTTTTTGTATTATTAATGTCATATTGTGAGAAATAACAGTATTGTCTTTCACTAGAGCAGTTTATAGGATTTTCTCATATATCCTGACTCCAATAATCAGTTTCTAACAGCAAACACTCAGAATAAAGTATTGATGATCCTCAGACTATCAACACTCATTCAACAAGACATTCAGATCATCAGCAGATCATCTCACACTCTTTATTTCATGTCAATAGTTCCTGTTTTCACCTCATTTATTATGCTGATGTCTTCAGATCTGCTGTAAATTGACACTTAAAGCTCATTTCATTGCTGTCAGCAGTCTGCTTATTTCTGTCTTCATGCTTTCAACTGTTTTTCTTACAGTTCTTTACTACTTTCTAGACATCTGACATTATTTTAAAGAAGAAACAGAATAAAGTTAGAATTAGAAAAAAAAAAGTTCTGAATTAACATCAGTTGCTTTACGATAGACGGATATAAATGCTAAATGCGATTAGTTTATGGGTGAAATACAAAAAGAGGTTAATATAGCAAAAAAAGAAAGAAAGAAAAAACTTTTCAGGCATATTTAGAAAGAGAATCATTTGACAACATTCAAACACTGTACTGAAGGATCACAGTGAAGCCAAATACTCTTAAATTGTCATTTTAAATCTTTATTCTTTGCCACTTTCCTTCAAACCACTAGCTTTCATCTATTTGTCACCAAGTTTAATCATTTAAAATATAATGAAATTTAGTATGATCTCTTATTCTTTTATATACTTTATTAAGTACTGGTCAAAATGAATGTTGTTTCATTTTTACATAAATATATCTGTTACACTAAATGATAATGGGACATTAAAACATTTGGTTTTCACAAAAGTAATTTGAAACATTAAAATAGACACTTGCATTTAATGGGTTTTCTATTTAAATTTGCTTTTGTACATTTCATTTGATGCAGACACTACAGTTTGATTTCTGGTCTTTAACCCTATAAAAACAAACACAGTAACTGATATTTTTGATTTGGGCAGATCAGCTCCTCCAACCAATCTGTAGTTCAGTCAGTGAAGCTCCTCCCACAGCAGTCACGTCATTAGTGAAGCTCCTCCCACAGCAGTCACATCATCAATGAAGCTCCTCCTACAGCAGTTGATCAATAAATGCTGGGATATTCCCATCAAAGGAGCATCAGGAAGAGCTGAAACCAGTAAAGACTGAGTTTATTAAGGAGGACAGTGAGAACACAAGTGATCCAGAACCTGCAGAATGAAACACACTGAAGATACTGAAGAACAAAGAGGTTGGTGTTTATTCTTCATTTATTCATGATGATGAACAACATTCATGTTCTTGCACATTTAGATAAACTATCAAATACATACTTAACTTTTAACGACAACATTCATGTTAGAAAGATTCAAACACTTCTGCATATTTAGATATGCAGTTAAACTATGAAATTATACATAATGTTCTTTTCTAGTTCAGTAAAGGGAAGTTTGAGAAATTTTAATACTGATTGTCAACATCAGATCAAACTAAATATTTTACATTTGTTTCATATCTGGTTCACAATTAGCAGAAGTGTTTCCAGAATTTAGGCATTTTCAATAGTTTTCAACATTGTTATTTTTTAGGAATAAACTGTAAACACCAAAATGTATGAAGTAAATGATCTTTCCAGAATGGCTGACAGGGTTGTGAGTGTAACTTGAGCAAAATCTCTTCTTACAGTAACTTTGGTAACAGGGTTGATGAATGCAGTCATTCATTTGTGTAAAAACTGAGACAATGGATTGAGATTATCTTCTTGTCCTCCCATCATGCTGTAGAGAGAGCCCAGATGATGTCACTTCCTGGGCGTCACAGTTTTAAGAAATCCTCTGTTTTCAAAAGGAGGAAAATCATGTCAGAAGTAACAGGGTTGAGTGAATCATGTAGGACACTGATAATAACACATTTAAAGATGCAGTCAGTCTAGACTTTGAGCATGAGAACTTTCTACAGACACAGCAACAGTCAAGATATGACGTGACATATTTTTAAAAACATAAATAACAAATAATAATCACTCCAAAATTTTAAAATATACAGTCTACTCCACTTTACTGCAAACTTCACTTGATCTTGTGTTTCTGGTGTCCCACATTCACATGTGTATGAAAGGAAGTCAGTGGAAGGAGAAGTCTGCTGTGAACGGCCCTTAATAATTACACAGTTTTAGGAAAATGATTTAAATGTAAACCTGTTAATATCATATTAGATCATTTTGTCATTGATTGAAAATATTACAGAGCAATGTTTTCTTTATTTTCTTAATATTATTTATAATGAATGATTAAGAATTATTTAAGGAAGGTGGCAGAGCAGCTATTTGGGAAATTCTGTAGCCAGAAGACGTCCATTCAGTGCTGATTGTCTTAATTCAGTAAATCTTGATGTAAAAACATTTGAAATTGGAGTCAGATTAAACGAGCAGCTAAAGTAAAATTGAGACTAAATTCTAAAATTAAGTGAACTTCACAGGAGCGCTGAAAAGACGTACACACATTATACCTTCACCAGACCACTGGATTCTGTCGCTGGAACGACAGCTGGTCCTTTACAATCGGAAGATTAATGTTAAAGTTTCAGGGACATATGCAACTAATTTATGCAAATGCATCAAAATGATCGTACTGTTTTGTAGCAGTTATCTATCACAACAAGTCTCAATTTTATCACCTTTAACTTCATATTTCTCTCTTTATTTTGATTTACTGAAAGTGAAATTACTTTTTTCTCTTTCATTTCAGAGCTGATGGAAGTGAAGGAGGAGAGTGAAGAACTGAGTGAAGTGGAGGAGAAACATCATGACAAACCTGGAGAAAAACCTTTGAGTCGCTTAAAGACTGAAAAGACATTTTTAAAGAAAAGAAGAGACAAGAAATCTCCAACCTGCACTCAGTGTGGAAAGAGTTTCTCAACCAAACAAAGTCTTGATGTTCACATGAGAATTCACACAGGAGTGAAGCCGTTCACATGTGATCAGTGTGGGAAGAGTTTCAGTCAATCAGCAAACCTTAAAGCACACATGAGGATCCACACAGGAGAGAGACCGTTCACATGTGATCAGTGTGACAAAACATTTCTAGGGTCATCAGACCTGAAGTCACACCTGAGAGTTCATACAAAGGAGAAGCCACATTCATGTTCTGTGTGTGGAAAGAGTTTTTCACTGCTGTGTAGTTTACAAAAACATGAGAAAATTCATACTGGTGTGAGAGAGTATGTGTGCTTTGAGTGTGAGAAAACTTTTACTACAGAAAAAACTTTAAAACAGCACCAGAGAATTCACACTGGAGAAAAAGCTTACAAGTGTTCACACTGTGACAAGAGATTCAGTGTGTCATCAAATCTGAAAACACATGAGAGGATCCACACTGGAGAAAAACCTTACAAGTGTTCACAGTGTGACAAGAGATTCAATCAGTCATCATCTCTGAAATCACACGAGAGGATCCACACTGGAGAGAAGCTGCACACGTGTGATCAGTGTGGAAAGAGTTTCACTATTAAAAGTCATCTGAAGATACACATGAAGATCCATACAGTGAAGAAACCACATCACCACAGTCTGAAATGAAGTAGTTCATTTTTATGTGCTGAACAAAAAAATCTCTTTTGTGTAAGTTAGCCACAGCCAAATCTCTCCTCTCCACATATAGTTGGCACCATGGGCGACAAGTTTTATTTATTTATATTTTTTTGCAGTTACTAAACATATTTTTGTACCTGCATCAGCAAATTCTTCTCAAAAATTAAGCAAACAAGTTTAACCCTTTAACGAACCAGTGGTCCGTTAGTGGGACTGATAAGAGTGTTATAAGGTTTAACAACTAATCTTTTATTATGCTCGCAGTGCGTCGGTTAAATGAATTGCGATATTTAATAATAAAAGTAGAATAATAATAACAATAATCCGCTATACGCCACTGTGAAGGGATAAACGGTGTTCAGGCAGCAAATGTCCCATTGATGACATGATGTCTGGTAATAGTATAGAAATTTTTTATTGCGCATGTGTCGAACTCGGTGATCCACGTGCATCTGTGGTTTAGTATGAAAGATGCACAGACACGACTGCACGCGAGACACGTCCAGGTGCGGAAAGTGAAGTATAACCGGGGCTTGATGGCGAGCTATCTTTCCGCACTTACGGGCAAAGAATTATCTTTGAAAGGCTTGCACACTCCACTTTCCGCTGTAGAAGATTTTAATGGTGAAAATTGAGTATATTATAGTAAATATGATGTGCTTTATTCTACCATTAAAATCATAAAATCACATGTGTGTAGGGCTGAACAGGTGTGTGCTGAAATATGATACCAAGCTTGTAAACAAGAAATTTAAATCTCAAAGAATCTGTGAATGGAAAATCCTGTTTCCAGTTGAAGACTGTAAAATGATCTTTCCAATAATATCTATAGAATGTATGGCAAAGGGCATTCACATCGAATATATAAGGAGACCTGTGAGAAACTCAGTAGCTGTCTCTGAGACTGTCTCCTGGACATGATGTCTCTTGATTAGCTCCTTTATTGGCAATAAAGTAAACCTTCTGGAATTAAAGATATTTAAGAAGTGATTTTTTAACATAAAGTAGAAACCACAACATTTGGCGACGAGGATGGGATCTGGTTTGAAGCTGAAGAAAACCACAGAGCAGAGCTTCACTGATTGACCAACACAGGACAAAGTGGCCACAGGTAAGCAGTTTTATGCTTATTTAAATACTTGTGTTGGTCATCAGAGATGCTCAGTGTGGTAAGTTACTGAAAGCTTCTCCAAATTCAAAGAACTAAAAGAAAAATATCTTTAATTCTAGGATACTTGGATTAGTGTGTCAGGCCTGGGTACTGATAGTGATATCAGTGGATCTGTGTTAATGCATGCACACAGATGAAATGTTCACGGTTACCGCTTTCATAAGATTGATGAAAGGTCTGCTCGGGTGAACGGTTTAAGTTTTTTTTTTCTTTGTATCCTTCGAGGATATGGTTAAGTTTTCTTTGTATCTTGCGAGGATATGGTTATCTATTTTTAATATGCGTTCTTGTCTGTTTTTGAAACGTCATCAGCTGCTGCCCGAGTACTGATCCAATTCAAAGTTCACATCTAGCCAAGTACAGGTTAAATCCCTGGATGTGTTCTTGATCCGCCTTTTAGCGAGGATGCATCAGGACTTGAGACAGCCAGGTATCCCAGAATGCCTCTCACATCTACCAGCAAAAGTTAAAACTACATGTCTAGACATAATAACATGAGGGACATTGGGGGGGTATTTTTCCCAAAGTGAGACGTCAGCTCCAGTCCACTACGAGCATAATAAAAGATTAGTTAGACGGCATACTCCTCATTTAAAAAAACAACATTTTTAACCATATAACACTACCGTCCCGCCAGCGGACCACTGGGTTGTTAAAGGGTTAAACTTGTTTGCTTAAAGGTGCCCTAGATTCAAAAATTAAATTTAACTTGGCATAGTTAAATAACAAGAGTTCAGTACATGGAAATGACATACAGTGAGTCTCAAACTCCATTGTTTCCTCCTTCTTATATAAATCTCATTTGTTTAAAAGACCTCAGAAGAACAGGTGAATCTCAACATAACACTGACTGTTACGTAGCAGTCGGGGTGTACGCCCCAATATTTGCATAATGCCAGCCCATGTTCAATGCATTTCACAAGGGCAGAACATCTGGATGTACACAGCAGAATCATCAGACCAGGTAAGCAAGCAAGATCAACAGCGAAAAATGGCAGATGGAGCAATAATAACTGACATGATCCATGATAACATGATATTTTTAGTGATATTTGTAAATTGTCTTTCTGAATGTTTCGTTAGCATGTTGCTAATGTACTGTTAAATTAGGTTAAAGTTACCATCGTTTATTACTGTATTCACGGAGACAAGAGCCGTCGCTATTTTCATTTTTAAACACTTGCAGTCTGTATAATTCATAAACACAACTTCATTCTTTATAAATCTCTCCAACAGTGTAGCATTAGCCATTAGCCACGGAGCACAGCCTCAAGCTCATGCAGAATCAAACGTTAACATCCAAATAAATACTTTACTCACATAATTCGAAGCATGCATACAGCGTGCATGACGAACATCTTGTAAAGATCCATTTGAGGGTTATATTAGCTGTGTGAACTTTGTAAATGCGCTGTAATATAGTCCAGAGCTCGTGTGGCAGGGAAGACACGATTGGCAGGGGGCGGGGTCGAGTGTAAATCAGTGCATAGTTAATGATGCCCCAAAATAGGCAGTTAAAAAAATTAATTAAAAAAAAACTATGGGGTATTTTGAGCTGAAACTTCACAGACACATTCAGGAGACACCTTAGACATATATTACATCTTGTAAAAACATGTTCTAGGGGACCTTTAAAATTTTTGTGAATAATTTGCTGATGCAGGTACAAAAAGACAATTTGTAACTGCAAAAAATAAATAAATAAAACTTGTCACCCATGGCACCAACTATAGCTGGAGAGGAGAGACTTCTGTGTAAGTTGGCTGTGGCTAACTTACACAGAAGAGATTTTTTTGTTCAGCACATAAAAATGAACTACTTCATTTCAGACTGCAGTGATGTGGTTTCTCCACTGCATGGATCTTCATGTGTATCTTCAGGTGACTTTTAAAAGAGAAACTCTTTCCACACTGATCACGTGTGCAGCTTCTCTCTGCTGTGGATCCTCTCATGTGTTTTCATATGTGATGACTGATTGAATCTCTTGTCACAGTGTGAACACTTGTAAGGTTTTTCTCCAGTGTGAATTCTGTGGTGCTTTTTTAAATCGCTCCATGTAGCAAAAGTCTTCTCACACTCAAAGCACACGTACTCTCTCACACCAGTGTGTGTTTTCTCATGTTCATTTAAATATGACAGCAGTGAAAAACTCTTTCCACACACAGAACATGAATGTGGCTTCTCCTTTGTATGAACTCTCAGGTGTCTCTTCAGGTTTGATGCCCAGAGAAATGTTTTGTCACATTGATCACATGTGTGTGGCTTCTCTCCGGTGTGAACTTTCATATGACTCTTAAGATTTCCTCTTTGTGTGAAGCTCTCCCCACATTGATCACATGTGAACGGCTTCTCTCCAGTGTGAACTTTCATATGATTCTTAAGATGTCCTTTCTGTTTGAAGCTCTTCCCACACTGATCACATGTGAACGGCTTCTCTCCAGTGTGGATCCTCATGTGTGCTTTAAGGGTTGATGATTGACTGAAACTCTTCCCACATTGATCACATGTGAACAGCTTCTCTCCTGTATGAACTCTCATGTGAACCTCAAGATATTGTTTGGTTGAGAAACTCTTTCCACACTGATCACATGTGAATGGCTTCTCTCCAGTGTGAACTCTCATGTGTTCCTTAAGATGATGTCTGGTTGACAAACTATTTCCACACTGATCACATGTGAACGGCTTCTCTCCGGTGTGGATCCTCATGTGACGTTCAAGACTATGTTTGGTAGTGAAACTCTTTCCACACTGAGTGCAGGTTGTAGATTTCTTGTCTCTTTTCTTTAAAAATGTCTTTTTAGTCTTTGAGCGACTCAAAGGTTTTTCTCCAGGTTTGTCATGATGTTCCTCCTCCACTTCACTCAGTTCTTCACTCTCCTCCTTCACTTCCATCAGCTCTGAAATGAAAGAGAAAAATGTAATTTCACTTTCAGTAAATCAAAATAAAGAGAGAAATATGAAGTAAAAAGGTCATAAAATTGAGACTTGTTGTGATAGACAACTGCTACAAAACATTACGATCATTTTGATGCATTTGCATAAATTAGTTGCATATGTCCCTGAAACTTTAACATTAATCTTCCGATCGTAAAGGACCAGCTGTCGTTCCAGCGACAGAATCCAGTGGTCTGGTGAAGGTATAATGTGTGTACGTCTTTTCAGCGCTCCTGTGAAGTTCACTTAATTTTAGAATTTAGTGTCAATTTTACTTTAGCTGCTCGTTTAATCTGACTCCAATTTCAAATGTTTTTACATCAAGATTTACTGAATTAAGACAATCAGCACTGAATGGACGTCTTCTGGCTACAGAATTTCCCAAATAGCTGCTCTGCCACCTTCCCTTAAATAATTCTTAATAATTCATTATAAATAATATTAAGAAAATAAAGAAAACATTGCTCTGAAATATTTTCAATCAATGACAAAATGATCTAATGTGATATTAACAGCCAAATTTTGACATCAACTTTTAGGTTGATATTTAATTTATTTTCCTAAAACTGTGTAATTATTAAGGGCCGTTCACTGCAGACTTCTCCTTCCACTGACTTCCTTTCATACACATGTGAATGTGGGACACCAGAAACACAAGATCAAGTGAAGTTTGCAGTAGAGTAGATTGTATATTTAAAAATTTTGTAGTGATTATTATTTGTTATTTATGTTTTTAAAAAAATATCACGTCATATCTTGACTGTTGAAAGTTCACATGCTCAAAGTCTAGACTGACTGCATCTTTAAATGTGTTATTATCAGTGTCCTGCATGATTCACTCAACCCTGTTACTTCTGACATGATTTTCCTTCTTTCAAAATCAGAGGATTTCTTAAAACTGTGACACCAGGAAGTGACATCATCTGGGCTCTTTCTACAGCATGATGGGAGGACAAGAGAATAATCTCAATCCATTGTCTCAGTTTTTACACAAATGAATGACTGCATTCATCAACCCTGTTACCAAAGTTACTGTAAGAAGAGATTTTGCTCAAGTTTCACTCACAACCCTGTCAGCCATTCTGGAAAGTTCATTTACTTCAAACATTTTGGTGTTACAGTTTATTCATAAAATTAACAATTGTTAATTAATAAAAGGCAATTGATGATTATGCAATTACTCTATTTTGTTTAAAGTTGTTTTGGCTTTGTAGTAGTTTTATGTAACCCAATTAGTGATGATGCATTAAAATGTATTAAAATGATGTAATGTAGAAAAGCAAACTAATGATATTATGTATGCATGTATACTTGACCATGTTAAAGTAATTTGTATATGACTACTTTACTTACAGTATATGTTAACTATTAAACTGTGGTGTATAGTATATTAAAGTAACAGAGTAGAAAACATTTATGTATTAGATACAAAAGAATTGTAATGTTGTAGATAAGGCATGTTTACAGACAAAAACGAGACGGACACAGAGGAGAAGAGCCAAGAGGAGAGCTAACAGGAGGAAAAGCAGGCTACGTCAGAAACACCTTAAAAGGATGGTGGAAGACTTGGCAGCTCTCCAACTGATGACAGCAGAAGAGAAGTTAACATCGGCAGTGAACTGTTTGAGTATAAAAGACTGATGAGAAGACTGGCCAGACAGATACTGATTGAGCAGTGTCTCTCGACGCGGGAAACCCAGCTTATTACACCTTTGATTGAAACTTTACTTTGTTTAGATAACTTTGTTAATAACCTTTGTTTGCCTTTACTTTTGTTAAATTGTAATTAAAACTATTACTACATTAATTGCAAATAATTGTCTACCGATATTCTTATTACTAAACCCTTGAGCACGAACAGACCACAGAGAAGTCTTCTGAACACATTGTAAGTATTGTTTGAATGCTTATTATTTATGATTTATATGAAACAAATGTAAACTATTTAGTTTGATCTGATGTTGACAATCAGTATGAAAGTTTCTCAAACTTCCCTTTACTGAGCTAGAAAAGAACATTATGTATAATTTCATAGTTTAACTGCATATCTAAATATGCAGAAGTGTTTGAATCTTTCTAACATGAATATTGTCATTAAAAGTTCAGTATGTATTTGATAGTTTATCTAAATGTGCAAGAACATCAATGTTGTTCAACCTCTTTGTTCTTCAGTATCTTCAGTGTGTTTCATTCTGCAGGTTCTGGATCACTCATGTTCTCATTGTCCTCTTCAATAAACTCAGTCTTTGCAGATTTCAGCTCTTCCTGATGCTTCAGTGCTCATCTGATGGGAATAATTCTGCATTTATTGATGAACTGCTGTGGGAGGAGCTTCATTGATGATGTGATTGCTGTGGGAGGAGCTTCACTGACTGAACTACAGATTGGTTGGAGGAGCTGATCTGCCCAAATCAAAGATATCAGTTACTGTGTTTGTTTTTATAGGGTTAGAGACCAGAAATCAAACTGTAGTGTCTGCATCAAATTAAATGTACAAAAGCGAATTTAAATAGAAAACCCATTAAATGCAAGTGTCTATTTTAATGTTTCAAATTACTTTTGTGAAAACCAAATGTTTTAATGTCCCATTATCATTTAGTGTAACAGATATATTTATGTCAAAATGAAACAACATTTATTTTGACCAGTACTTAATAAAGTATATAAAAGAGTAAGAGATCATACTAAATTTCATTATATTTTAAATGTATAAAGATTTAAAATGACAATTAAAGAGTATTTTGGGCTGCATTGTGATCCTTCAATACAGTGTTTGAATGTCAGAAAATGATTCTTGTTCTAAATATGCCTGACAAGTTGTTTTCTTTCTTTCTTTCTTTTTCTATATTAACCCCTTTTGTATTTCACTCTTAAACTAATTGCATTAATCATTTATATCCATCTATCGTAAAGCAAATGAGGCAGAATTAGAAGCAAAAAGTTATAAATTAAACTTTATTCTGTTTCTTCATTAAAATAATGGCAAATATCTAGAAAATTAGTAAAGAACTGTAAGAAAAACATTTATGGCATGAAGACAGAAATAAGCAGACATAAACACCATCAAATCCCCTCAGTCTGTTGACAGCAATGAAATGAGCTTTAAGTGTCAATTTACAGCAGATCTGAAGACATCAGCATAATAAATGAGGTGAAAACAGGAACTATTGACATGAAATAAAGAGTGTTTTCAGCAGTTTCTCTGTTCATATTGATGATCCTCAGACTATCAACACTCATTCAACAAGACATTCAGATCATTAGCAGATCATCTCACTTTATTCTGAGTGTTTGCTGTTAGAAACACATTATTGAAGTCACAACGTATGAGAAAATCCTATAAACTGCTTTAATTAAAGACAATACTGTTCATCAATATAATATATATATGAACTGAAAGTTTGATTTTCTAATAATAAGTACATTGATTGCAGTAGTGAAATTAGATCAGAAGAGACAATGATCACAAAACTTTTCAAAATAAAGAGCAGCACAAAGTAGAAGTTGTTGTTATAATACAGAATCATCTCATATTTAAGATATCAAAGCATTGATCTGTATTAAATCCAGTATAATCACCAGTATAGGCTACATGTAGATTAGAGGAAGAATTAAAGTGTGAACTAAATGTAAATGAAATACACTAAAATGAGTTTTCAGAAATATAAAAATACTTATTTTATTGGATACGATACAAAGCAGTTAAAACTTAAATCATCTTAAACTCTATAATCTAGCTTTATCCAGCAATATTGGAGATGCTGTTACGCGTCCCTCGATCATTTATCTTCTACACTTAATGCAGTTCAGCATCTGAGGAAGCCTTTTACTCCACAGACTCCCATTCTGGTTTATATCTCTGAAAACTTTTATCTTTTTCTTTCACAAGCTGGACTAATAACAGCTGCCAGCATGAGCTACTCTCTGTAAAGTTAAACTTCCCGCCACTGTCAGCATCCCGTCTGGATGATCATGTGATGTATCAACAACCAATGACAGAGAGCTTTACTTAAACTGAGCCTCAGAACAGAAGCTCAAGAGAGTCTTCTCCATCATTCCTGAAGATCTTCAGCTGCAGCAGGTGAGAACTTTATGATTGAGGCAGATCTGACTATCCTGAATAATCACAGGGTTAATGCTGAATGATTAAAAGACACAGCGACTGAAAATATATATGACCTATGACATTTGCATATTTTTTGTAGGGGAGAGGAGGAATGTTTCAGACAGAGATATATTTTTGCTGTGGTCAATAAATCACAAGGGTGGTCAATCAATACCAGGTGGTATTTTGTACAAATGTAGAACGGCTTCAGTATAATTTCACTGTGAACAGAAGATGTCGATGACCTTGTCAGTTGGGACAAAAGTAACACAACAATACAAGCTAAATTGTTTGTGTTACTCTTGTTTTTTTATTGAATATACCCTACTAAGACTTTATTACTATGTAACTTAAAACATATTTTGTCCTTTATCTTTGCAAAAAATAAAATATATTAAATTACATTTTCATTTTAAATTTTAGTTTTATCAAATGTTTCAAAAGTAACTTGACAGTACAAACTTGAATCGTTTAAAATATTTGTTTACAGGCCATGTCAATCCATTTTAAAGTCATTCAAAACATTTTTTTCAACAGTATGACAGTATATATTCCAAGAAACCAACAAAAACAGCAAAGATACACCACCATGTATCAGTGGCTGCAGAAACAATAGTTAGAAGAAGCTTTGAGAAACCATGGCATATTCCCAGAAGAGTGGGAAAGAGTACAAACAAACAGGAACATAACAATAGGGATTAGCCTAGTCATTGTCACAGTTGTGATAGATATAATGTTCTGCACCCTCAGTGATAATTTCGTTCTCTCAGACAGGCCTGTCGTAAAGATGGAAGCATGATCGTTTAACTGTGTCCTTTGAGATTTTTAAAGACTGTCTGTTCAAGTTTCAGCATGCTGCAAAATTAGCTAGATGAAGGTATTTTTCTGATTTAATTGCTACACATCATCATTGGCCTAAGATTTTATTTACCACAATTAAATCAATAATTCAGTTCAATGAGGAACACTCGGCTGAACTTTATGAGAATTTTTTTCTGACAACGTGATAGTCATTCGTTCTTCCTTCACTTCACAGTTCCTAGATCTTACTCTGAATTCACTTGCTTTTATCGTTTTCAACATGTTTCTTTAAAGGATCTGGGTGATCTGGTTAACCGGATGAAAATAACTTCCGCCTCACTTGATGTTGTTCCCTCAGAGTTTCTTTCTCTGAAATTGGTCCCAGTTTTCAAGTGTTTATTAATTCATCTTTGGATGCTGGGTTAGTCCCAACACATGCTCTACAGGTGAGCCTGATATGAAACAACAAAAACAATCCTGAGGAGTTTAAATGTGGGATGTCAAAGTTCAAAATGAACAAAGCTCATATTAATCTGCAGATTATACAACATAAATATTACAAAACACACACAAATGTCATATATATTGTCAGTCACTGTGTCTTTTAATCATTCAGCTTTAACCCTGTGATTATTCAGGTCGGGTCAGGATAGTCAGATCTGCCTCAATCATAAAGTTCTCACCCGCCACAGCTGAAGATCTTCAGGAATGATGGAGAAGACTCTCTTGAGCTTCAGTTTAAGGAAAGTCTCACAGGAGGCGGTCATGACAATAAAAACACTTTTTTATTGGTTACGATACAAAGCAGATACTGTAAAACTTAAATCAGCTTAAGCTAAAAAGCTCTTTAATCTTCACTTAATGCAGTTCATCTGAGGAAACCTTTCACTCCTCAGAGTCTCATTCTGGTTTATATTTCTGAAAACTCATTTTAGTGTATTTTACTTACATTGAGTTCACATTTTAATTCATCTTCTCTAATCTACATGTAGCCTATACTGGACAAACTGTGAACCTTATGAGTTTAATACAGATCAATGCTTTGATATCTTAAATATGAGATGATTCTGTATTATTAACTCTACTTTGTGCTGCTCTTTATTTCGAAAGGTTTTGTGATCATTGTCTCTTCTGATCTAATTTCACTACTGCAATCAATGTACTTATTAGAAAATCAAACTTTCAGTTCATATCTATCATATTGCTGTAGTTATTCATCTTTAGTGGTTGATGATGGTGAGTGTGTGTTGGTTTTTGTATTATTAATGTCATATTGTGAGAAATAACAGTATTGTCTTTCACTAGAGCAGTTTATAGGATTTTCTCATATATCCTGACTCCAATAATCAGTTTCTAACAGCAAACACTCAGAATAAAGTATTGATGATCCTCAGACTATCAACACTCATTCAACAAGACATTCAGATCATCAGCAGATCATCTCACACTCTTTATTTCATGTCAATAGTTCCTGTTTTCACCTCATTTATTATGCTGATGTCTTCAGATCTGCTGTAAATTGACACTTAAAGCTCATTTCATTGCTGTCAGCAGTCTGCTTATTTCTGTCTTCATGCTTTCAACTGTTTTTCTTACAGTTCTTTACTACTTTTCTAGACATCTGACATTATTTTAAAGAAGAAACAGAATAAAGTTAGAATTAGAAACAAAAAGTTCTGAATTAACATCAGTTGCTTTACGATAGACGGATATAAATGCTAAATGCGATTAGTTTATGGGTGAAATACAAAAAGAGGTTAATATAGCAAAAGAAAGAAAGAAAGAAAAAACTTTTCAGGCATATTTAGAAAGAGAATCATTTGACAACATTCAAACACTGTACTGAAGGATCACAGTGAAGCCCAAATACTCTTAAATTGTCATTTTAAATCTTTATTCTTTGCCACTTTCCTTCAAACCACTAGCTTTCATCTATTTGTCACCAAGTTTAATCATTTAAAATATAATGAAATTTAGTATGATCTCTTATTCTTTTATATACTTTATTAAGTACTGGTCAAAATGAATGTTGTTTCATTTTTACATAAATATATCTGTTACACTAAATGATAATGGGACATTAAAACATTTGGTTTTCACAAAAGTAATTTGAAACATTAAAATAGACACTTGCATTTAATGGGTTTTCTATTTAAATTTGCTTTTGTACATTTCATTTGATGCAGACACTACAGTTTGATTTCTGGTCTTTAACCCTATAAAAACAAACACAGTAACTGATATTTTTGATTTGGGCAGATCAGCTCCTCCAACCAATCTGTAGTTCAGTCAGTGAAGCTCCTCCCACAGCAGTCACGTCATTAGTGAAGCTCCTCCCACAGCAGTCACATCATCAATGAAGCTCCTCCTACAGCAGTTGATCAATAAATGCTGGGATATTCCCATCAAAGGAGCATCAGGAAGAGCTGAAACCAGTAAAGACTGAGTTTATTAAGGAGGACAGTGAGAACACAAGTGATCCAGAACCTGCAGAATGAAACACACTGAAGATACTGAAGAACAAAGAGGTTGGTGTTTATTCTTCATTTATTCATGATGATGAACAACATTCATGTTCTTGCACATTTAGATAAACTATCAAATACATACTTAACTTTTAACGACAACATTCATGTTAGAAAGATTCAAACACTTCTGCATATTTAGATATGCAGTTAAACTATGAAATTATACATAATGTTCTTTTCTAGTTCAGTAAAGGGAAGTTTGAGAAATTTTAATACTGATTGTCAACATCAGATCAAACTAAATATTTTACATTTGTTTCATATCTGGTTCACAATTAGCAGAAGTGTTTCCAGAATTTAGGCATTTTCAATAGTTTTCAACATTGTTATTTTTTAGGAATAAACTGTAAACACCAAAATGTATGAAGTAAATGATCTTTCCAGAATGGCTGACAGGGTTGTGAGTGTAACTTGAGCAAAATCTCTTCTTACAGTAACTTTGGTAACAGGGTTGATGAATGCAGTCATTCATTTGTGTAAAAACTGAGACAATGGATTGAGATTATCTTCTTGTCCTCCCATCATGCTGTAGAGAGAGCCCAGATGATGTCACTTCCTGGGCGTCACAGTTTTAAGAAATCCTCTGTTTTCAAAAGGAGGAAAATCATGTCAGAAGTAACAGGGTTGAGTGAATCATGTAGGACACTGATAATAACACATTTAAAGATGCAGTCAGTCTAGACTTTGAGCATGAGAACTTTCTACAGACACAGCAACAGTCAAGATATGACGTGACATATTTTTAAAAACATAAATAACAAATAATAATCACTCCAAAATTTTAAAATATACAGTCTACTCCACTTTACTGCAAACTTCACTTGATCTTGTGTTTCTGGTGTCCCACATTCACATGTGTATGAAAGGAAGTCAGTGGAAGGAGAAGTCTGCTGTGAACGGCCCTTAATAATTACACAGTTTTAGGAAAATGATTTAAATGTAAACCTGTTAATATCATATTAGATCATTTTGTCATTGATTGAAAATATTACAGAGCAATGTTTTCTTTATTTTCTTAATATTATTTATAATGAATGATTAAGAATTATTTAAGGGAAGGTGGCAGAGCAGCTATTTGGGAAATTCTGTAGCCAGAAGACGTCCATTCAGTGCTGATTGTCTTAATTCAGTAAATCTTGATGTAAAAACATTTGAAATTGGAGTCAGATTAAACGAGCAGCTAAAGTAAAATTGAGACTAAATTCTAAAATTAAGTGAACTTCACAGGAGCGCTGAAAAGACGTACACACATTATACCTTCACCAGACCACTGGATTCTGTCGCTGGAACGACAGCTGGTCCTTTACAATCGGAAGATTAATGTTAAAGTTTCAGGGACATATGCAACTAATTTATGCAAATGCATCAAAATGATCGTACTGTTTTGTAGCAGTTATCTATCACAACAAGTCTCAATTTTATCACCTTTAACTTCATATTTCTCTCTTTATTTTGATTTACTGAAAGTGAAATTACTTTTTTCTCTTTCATTTCAGAGCTGATGGAAGTGAAGGAGGAGAGTGAAGAACTGAGTGAAGTGGAGGAGAAACATCATGACAAACCTGGAGAAAAACCTTTGAGTCGCTTAAAGACTGAAAAGACATTTTTAAAGAAAAGAAGAGACAAGAAATCTCCAACCTGCACTCAGTGTGGAAAGAGTTTCTCAACCAAACAAAGTCTTGATGTTCACATGAGAATTCACACAGGAGTGAAGCCGTTCACATGTGATCAGTGTGGGAAGAGTTTCAGTCAATCAGCAAACCTTAAAGCACACATGAGGATCCACACAGGAGAGAGACCGTTCACATGTGATCAGTGTGACAAAACATTTCTAGGGTCATCAGACCTGAAGTCACACCTGAGAGTTCATACAAAGGAGAAGCCACATTCATGTTCTGTGTGTGGAAAGAGTTTTTCACTGCTGTGTAGTTTACAAAAACATGAGAAAATTCATACTGGTGTGAGAGAGTATGTGTGCTTTGAGTGTGAGAAAACTTTTACTACAGAAAAACTTTAAAACAGCACCAGAGAATTCACACTGGAGAAAAAGCTTACAAGTGTTCACACTGTGACAAGAGATTCAGTGTGTCATCAAATCTGAAAACACATGAGAGGATCCACACTGGAGAAAAACCTTACAAGTGTTCACAGTGTGACAAGAGATTCAATCAGTCATCATCTCTGAAATCACACGAGAGGATCCACACTGGAGAGAAGCTGCACACGTGTGATCAGTGTGGAAAGAGTTTCACTATTAAAAGTCATCTGAAGATACACATGAAGATCCATACAGTGAAGAAACCACATCACCACAGTCTGAAATGAAGTAGTTCATTTTTATGTGCTGAACAAAAAATCTCTTTTGTGTAAGTTAGCCACAGCCAAATCTCTCCTCTCCACATATAGTTGGCACCATGGGCGACAAGTTTTATTTATTTATATTTTTTTGCAGTTACTAAACATATTTTTGTACCTGCATCAGCAAATTCTTCTCAAAAATTAAGCAAACAAGTTTAACCCTTTAACGAACCAGTGGTCCGTTAGTGGGACTGATAAGAGTGTTATAAGGTTTAACAACTAATCTTTTATTATGCTCGCAGTGCGTCGGTTAAATGAATTGCGATATTTAATAATAAAAGTAGAATAATAATAACAATAATCCGCTATACGCCACTGTGAAGGGATAAACGGTGTTCAGGCAGCAAATGTCCCATTGATGACATGATGTCTGGTAATAGTATAGAAATTTTTTTATTGCGCATGTGTCGAACTCGGTGATCCACGTGCATCTGTGGTTTAGTATGAAAGATGCACAGACACGACTGCACGCGAGACACGTCCAGGTGCGGAAAGTGAAGTATAACCGGGGCTTGATGGCGAGCTATCTTTCCGCACTTACGGGCAAAGAATTATCTTTGAAAGGCTTGCACACTCCACTTTCCGCTGTAGAAGATTTTAATGGTGAAAATTGAGTATATTATAGTAAATATGATGTGCTTTATTCTACCATTAAAATCATAAAATCACATGTGTGTAGGGCTGAACAGGTGTGTGCTGAAAATATGATACCAAGCTTGTAAACAAGAAATTTAAATCTCAAAGAATCTGTGAATGGAAAATCCTGTTTCCAGTTGAAGACTGTAAAATGATCTTTCCAATAATATCTATAGAATGTATGGCAAAGGGCATTCACATCGAATATATAAGGAGACCTGTGAGAAACTCAGTAGCTGTCTCTGAGACTGTCTCCTGGACATGATGTCTCTTGATTAGCTCCTTTATTGGCAATAAAGTAAACCTTCTGGAATTAAAGATATTTAAGAAGTGATTTTTTAAC
Organism: Megalobrama amblycephala; assembly: GCF_018812025.1. Classification (NCBI taxonomy): domain Eukaryota; kingdom Metazoa; phylum Chordata; class Actinopteri; order Cypriniformes; family Xenocyprididae; genus Megalobrama; species Megalobrama amblycephala. Next base: position 24,965,757 of record NC_063057.1, on the reverse strand, counting down.
ATAAAGTAGAAACCACAACATTTGGCGACGAGGATGGGATCTGGTTTGAAGCTGAAGAAAACCACAGAGCAGAGCTTCACTGATTGACCAACACAGGACAAAGTGGCCACAGGTAAGCAGTTTTATGCTTATTTAAATACTTGTGTTGGTCATCAGAGATGCTCAGTGTGGTAAGTTACTGAAAGCTTCTCCAAATTCAAAGAACTAAAAGAAAAATATCTTTAATTCTAGGATACTTGGATGTAGTGTGTCAGGCCTGGGTACTGATAGTGATATCAGTGGATCTGTGTTAATGCATGCACACAGATGGAAATGTTCACGGTTACCGCTTTCATAAGATTGATGAAAGGTCTGCTCGGGTGAACGGTTTAAAGTTTTGTTTTTTTTCTTTGTATCCTTCGAGGATATGGTTAAGTTTTTCTTTGTATCTTGCGAGGATATGGTTAATTTTTCTTTGTATCTTTTTGTATAAAAACAGAAGATATGGTTAGCTAGCTACCATTGCGCTAAGATACCGCCCTGTGACGACAGAGGTCTGCATGGTTGAGACTAGGATTATCTATGATACCGCTTTGTTGTTGAACAACAAAGGACTGAATGGATAGATAATGGTTTTTATTTATTTTTATTTATTTATTTTAATGGCATGTAAAATTAGAAGTTCATATCAAGGAGTTACAGTCAGGTAATAGTAACGGTGTCAGAGGCCTCTGTCTGTCTGCATGTGTGTGTGTCTCAGAATGGATGAGGGAGAATAGTCTGTTTGAGTATGTGCAGCTATGTAGGATCTGACCATGTGTCACGATCACAGTCTGTTCCTGTTCACTCCGGACTCCATTTCCCATAATCCTCCCTGTCAGTCACATGCACTCACTCCACCAATCACCTGTTGCCACATACAGCCATGCACACTCCACACTAATCACCACACCCAGCTGATACTCATTACCAGGACTATAAAAGACTCACACACACACCACCTCACCGCAAAGTCTTGATTACTCTGGTGTCATTTCTAAGCGTTATTATTCTGTCTGCCTGTCTGTTGCCGTTCCTGCCTGTTTCCTGTTTGACGATCCTGTGCTGCCTACCTCTGACCCTTGCTTTGTATACCGACCTGTGTATGTTATCTGCCAGTCCTGACCTCTGCCTGTACCTGGATTACGATTCTGTCTACCCTCTGCTGTTCCTGTTTGCCCCTGGTTTACCCTGCCTGTATGACCACGCTTAACTTTAATAAACGCTGCATTTGGATCCCTGCCTGTGAGTCTCCCTTCGTTACAGAAGACTTCGCCAACTACGATCCAGCAGCTTCTACGAGTGTGTCCAGCCTCAGCATGGACCCAGCAATATGTCTGGTCAGCCTTCGTCAAGGTAACTGTACCCTGGAGGCACATATTCAGAAGTTTCTGGATATTGCCCACCTATCTGATCTACCTGACTGTGCCCTCATTGACTTTTTCACTTATGGATTAAACGAACCACTTAAGGACTATTTACTCACTAATGGTCCACGAGGGTCGTTCGTGGAGTTCCTGGACTTTGCCCTGCTCACAGCTGGTTCAACTTTTACTGTGGGGGTCGCGGAGGAACACGACACCGCAGTGAATCACGTAATGGCCGCCGCACCAGTGGACCCTCACAAAATGGCGGCTACCATTACAACATCACATCACGCCTTCGCTGATCGCCCAGAGCAACGTCACGCCTTCGCTGATCGCCCAGAGCAACGTCACGCCTTCGCTGATCGCCCAGAGCAACGTCACGCCTTCGCTGATCGCCCAGAGCAACGTCACGTCGCCGCTGATCGCCCAGAGCAAAGTCACGTCGCCGCTGATCACCCAGAGTCACGTCACGTCTCTAGATCAGACCGGGAGCGGAGAGGGTTGCGTTCCAGTGTGGCTGATCCTCCACCGACTACGGTCCGAGCAGCTGGCATCCCCAAGTCCTCGCCGGCCGCTTCGCTCTCAAGCCCGGTGGCCGCTTCGCTCTCAAGCCAACCGGTTGCAACGCTCTCAAGTACTCCGGTTGCAACGCTCTCAAGTTCGCCTGTGTCTACGGACAAGATGGCCGCATCGCCTGTGTCTACGGACAAGATGGCCGCATCGCCTGTGTCTACGGACAAGATGGCCGCATCGCCTGTGTCTACGGACAAGATGGCCGCATCGCCTGTGTCTACGGACAAGAGGGCCACATTGCCTGTGTCTACGGACAAGATGGCCGCATCGCCTCATCCTCGGAAGAGGAGGAGGAGGAGGAAGGCTTCTTCCGTTCTTCCCCCTCTTAAGCCTGTGCTCCTCGCCCTGCCGACGCCACCTGTGCTCCTCGCCCTGCCGGCGCCACCTGTGCTCCTCGCCCTGCCGGCGCCACCTGAGCTCCTCGCCCTGCCGGCATCTACAGAGCTCCTCGCTCTGCCAGCACCACCCAAGCTTCCAGCCCTGCCAGCGCCATCCAAGCTTCCAGCCCTGCCAGCGCCGCTCAAGCTCCTTGCACTGCCAGCGCCACCCAAGCTTCCAGCCCTGCCAGCGCCACCCAAGCTTCTAGCCCTGCCAGCGCCATCCAAGCTTCCAGCCCTGCCAGCGCCACTCAGGCGTCTTGCCCTGCCGGCTTCACCTACACGCCTGGCCCTGCCAGCGCCACCCGAACTCCTTGCCCACGAACCTGCGACGGGCCCCGCTGAAATCCCCAAGAACTTTTTGGGGGGGGGCAGTGTAGCTGAGGGTGGGGAACTTGTGGGTGGGGACCCTGCTCAACCATGGCCTTTAAGGGCCCCTGAACTACTATGGCCATTCATGGACTGTAGGCCACTAGGGCCATGTATGGACTCTGTCCTGCCGTGGCCGTCCAAGCCGCCTGACCTGCCGTGGCCGTCCAAGCCGCCTGACCTGCCGTGGCCGTCCAAGCCGCCTGACCTGCCGTGGCCGTCCGACCTGCCGTGGCCGTCCAAGCCACCTGACCTGCCGTGGCTGTCCGAACCACCTGACCTGCCGTGGTTGCCTGAACCACCCGACCTGCCGTGGCCGCCCAGGCCACCTGACCTGCCGTGGCCGCCCGAGCCACCTGACCCACCGTGGCTGCCTGAGTCCCTGGGGCTGCATTGGAGATCCCGTTCCCGGCTGCTGTTAGATCTCCAATGCACCCACCCCCCCCTCCCTAGCTGTTCCTTTACGTCGCGAGGACGCGCCTTCCGGGAGGGGGGCGTTATGTCACGATCACAGTCTGTTCCTGTTCACTCCGGACTCCATTTCCCATAATCCTCCCTGTCAGTCACATGCACTCACTCCACCAATCACCTGTTGCCACATACAGCCATGCACACTCCACACTAATCACCACACCCAGCTGATACTCATTACCAGGACTATAAAAGACTCACACACACACCACCTCACCGCGAAGTCTTGATTACTCTGGTGTCATTTCTAAGCGTTATTATTCTGTCTGCCTGTCTGTTGCCGTTCCTGCCTGTTTCCTGTTTGACGATCCTGTGCTGCCTACCTCTGACCCTTGCTTTGTATACCGACCTGTGTATGTTATCTGCCAGTCCTGACCTCTGCCTGTACCTGGATTACGATTCTGTCTACCCTCTGCTGTTCCTGTTTGCCCCTGGTTTACCCTGCCTGTATGACCACGCTTAACTTTAATAAACGCTGCATTTGGATCCCTGCCTGTGAGTCTCCCTTCGTTACACCATGCTTGTGGTTAAAAATAGTGACCCCTTCCCTGGTCACTTGAGAAGAGTGATTGAGAGAATGAGCCCTATATTTGTTTGAATGATAAAATATTATTATGAAATTATTTCAAGATATCAACTTAAAAGAATAGTATAGTAAAATAAATAAAATAATAATTATATGTATATTTAATAAATAAATAAATGAATATAATAATATATAAATTAATAAGTTTGCACGTGCTTAAAATATTATGTCATCTATCTGCAGATGTTAAAAATGTGTATCTTGTTATTCCAGGAGGAAATTATGAAAAATGATACTAGTGCAAAAATTTAGGTTTAACTAAAATAACCTGTGCAGAGTGTTGAATGAGAACAAGATTGGATGACCAAGTATAAATGTTGCAATAGTCATGGACATTTTACAGCTATCTTAGTAAATGAGATTTGTGGATTATAATGAAAGGAATTCCTTGATGATGGTTGAGGAAAACTGTATTCACTATATTAGATTATTTTAATCCCTGCATGTGAATATAGAAATGAAAAGACTGAAGTCTGAATTATAATAGAAAAATTGTTGAATTTTAGTATATTTAGATAATCAAACATAGATTACTAATAGATTTTTGCATACTGCAAAGAAGAATTAGCTTTGCTTTTTCCTGCAATGAAGAACATGCTTCACTAAACCCCAGAATGAGGGAACTGCTGTTTTCAACCAGTGAGATTTTTGATATAACAGATTTAGTGAATTTAGAAAAAGAGCTGATTGCTCAGACATTATTTAAATTAATATTTACAGAAGTTCAATTTGATTCATGCGGATCTCTGAGTGCTCAAATTACAGATGACTTAAGCCGAGTTCAGACTGCACGATTTCCAAAGCAGTCGGGTCACTGTTCTTTTCACACTGCATGACTATCTTGGCCAGCATTCAGTCGCTGCTGTGTTCAAACTGCACGATGGATCGGCGACAGACGGTTTCACACTGCATGACTTTACAATAGGAAGAATCGCCGACAACTCTGTCTGGCACGCAAACTACGTTTCACAACCAAACACACGCGAGATGTGACAAGGAAACAACGCGATATCACGCGTGCAGGACCGGAGTTATTATTATTATTATTAAAAACGGTAGCCCGCAAGAAGCTTGAAATACGAGTTGCCTGTTCGCTGATTTGCAGCGAATATAAGAAAAAGAAAAGAAAAATATGGAGGAAATGGTTGGGGAGACTGTGGATTGTGTGTTCTGCAACGAGAGTTGGAGGTAAATACATAACTTTTCAATGTGCTGCTGTTGCGGATGGTCAAGCAAATGTTTGTGTTTTGTTTCAGTTTGATACAATAGTGTGAATGAAGATGCTTGCTGATGTTGTGGTCTATAACTCCTCCCCGAACTCCCCGCTGCTCTGTATCTTGCTCTCTCATTGGCTGTCGGTCATCGCCGATGTAGTTTTCAGTCAGAACACTTTTCACACAGCAGGATTTTGAATCGCCGACAGGTCCAGATATTTAGCATGCCAAATATCTCATGGGTGTCGGCGACTCGTCGGCGATTCTCTCAGATCGCGTCTTTGCTCATTCACACTGCGTGATTGTCACTCGCGTGAACGAGCACCGATTTGCCTGTGATTTCGGGCATTTGTCGGCGATTTCTCAAAACCTGTCGGCGAGCCAAAATCGGGGCTAAAATCGTGCAGTCTGAACTCGGCATTAAGTGACAGTGCTGTGACGAATGGAAGCAACAAATGGAGAGAGGGCAGAGAGCCCAAAGACACGACTGCAGAGAGAAGAAGAGAGAATGTGGGTGATGAGCTTTCAGCTCCCCTCCTGAATGGACAATTCTACACTCCAACATGGAGAAGGGCTGATTTAATTCAGGAAAAGGTGAAATGTTCACTTGAGACTTTTCCTATGGACAAAGACAATGTCCTGAGATGAAAAACTGTGGCAAGAAGAATCCACAGCGAAACATGAGACTATGAGCCTACATTCCACTCCAAAACACCATGCCTTTGAGTGACATCATAGGCAGACGACACATATAGACCAACAGCCAAACAGCTTCAACAGACTGATGGTCTGGACCGAAGGACTTCTGAAAACCATTCCCTTTTGGGCACAGGTGTGGCATCTTCAATGATCACTAGAGACTGTTCCAAATTGTGTTAAGTATTATATATTAATTTAATTCATCTTGAGAAATCACTGGTCTTATAGCAGTTCCCTTTCAGTCGGTCACGTTCGACGTACGTCAGTAGTGACCGACGAATTGGGATATCGCTAGAGAGCCCTATCAGCTTCGAGTGAACTAAAACAAGCCAATGGAATTGGCGTGCGATATTTGCATAATGCGCACCGCCTCCGACAGGTGTATATAAATAGGAAGCAGATGCAATCGCACTCTGTCTTTCGCTTCGGAGCCAACAGTTGGTGTCCAGCTTCAGACTTCACAAGAGTGAAACTAAACAGCCTTGGAGATTCAGCGTCTGTTTGTGTTGGCGTTAAGGCACAACAGCGAGGTCGCGAGCTTCCCGGGGAGCCTGAGCTTAAGCTCTCAACTGCTGTTTTAACAGCAACTGAATTCCCATATAAAACGCAGTTGTCTGTTGCGATTTGGGCTGGTTCCTCCCGGTGTGTTCGGGGAGTGGTGTACCCGAACACATCGCGTCACTCCCTGTGTGCTTCAGCACGAGAGAGCTGACTCTTCCCCTTCTAAAAGAGCTTCACAGACAGACACTGCGTCTTTTTCAAGACGTCATTCTGTCTGTGCGTTTCTGGAGGCGGTCGTTTCCTATCCTCACTGACGGCCACAATCACTTTCTCTCATGTCTGCTAAGGGTGCTGAGACTGTGTTTGTGGGTGGTTCATATTCTCTTATGAGAATATGCCCACGTCGGCGCGTTGTTTGTCTCACCTTTCTCGTAAGGGCTTGAGCGTTCAGCGCGCCGTGTGCCGTCGAGCTGCCGGCTGACAGCGCGCGTTGCCATGGCAACCCTGCGCGTCGTCTGGCGCTCTAGATGCGCGGTCGAGACTCGAGCGCCTTTAATGAGGCGGAGTCCCTCACTTATTCCCCGATCTAGTTTATTTTTCTGAATAAGAAAAATACTACTTTGGTTAATAAGCCTGGGTGACCAGAGGATCACAGTGGGGCTATACCCGCCGAGCCATTCTCCGTGGGCCCCCCACTCCTCTAGTGCATCGCAAACATGTTGTGACTATGTCCGTGGGTGGTTCATGTTTAATTAAACATGGCCACGTCGGCGCCCAGTGCGCCGTGTGTCGTCCAGTTGGACGGCCACGTTCACTGTCCAACATGGCTGGTAGCTTCTGCTTGGATTGCTGGTCCTTCTCATGAGGGACCTAGCGTCTTAGTCTGAGCTCCAGCAGAGGATCAGACGTCGACTGCTACATTGGAGAGAGTATTGTTGGGCTCTGAAAATGAAGATGATGCTGAGCATCCCACAGTCGTGATGTGCTCATGCTGAATCAGATTCAGACTTGACAACCATGCTTTCCCGGGCCCCTGGGGGCGTTGTGTGACGCGCACTCGCCTTGCCCCGCCCCCTGTGCCCGGACGTGCATGGAAAAACTTGGCAGTTTTGTAGCCTTTGTAGCCAGTTTTGGTGTTAAATATGGAACGCCAAGGGGGCCATAATCTGCATTACAAGTTTTTTCTCTCTCACTACCCTTTAGGGTGGGGTCGCAGAGCTACGGGCACACCACCTCTGCCCTGCATGGGTCTTGGCCCCCGGCAAGTCCGTGGTAGGCCAAAGCACTCATTGCATGTGGGTAGTTCTGAGTCAGGGTTGAGCTACGCATGATGCAGGTCATAGCGTAGGCCTCTGGCCAGACAATGTCCACCATGGTGGTCCGGAAACACCCCTGGCTAGTCTTGCTGGGATGTGTCATCGTCAAGTACACTTTCTCGATGTGCTCATCTCACAAGCTGGCCTAAAACCCAGCCCGCTCTCCCCGCAGCCAACCCAGTTGGTTAGCAGGAGGCGGTCCTGGGGATATGGTGACCTGAAGCTGAAGTAAACAGTTCTTTCCCCGGAGGAGGGCCGGGTGGAGATTTCTGGTCTGTTCCGCCGCTGGCTCTCCGGAGTCCAGCGGTATCCACGAATAGAACTGTTATCTGATCCTCCAGGTCCCAAGAGGGTGTGGCTGGTAGTGTGCAAGGCCCCCCTTGCCACTCTCAGCCCTCTCTCACTTCACCAGCAGGTTCCAGTGTGGTGGTTCAGGCCGCACCCCATGTGCCGTCTCCCATTCACACTGCTACCTCGCAGAGTCTGACCACACTCCGGGCCGCTCCCATGCCGTCCGAGTCGGGTCCCCGTACTCTGCTTGCGGCTGTCAGCGTGCGAGGCCCTGCCTTGTCACGCGCAGCCCCCCCTCACATCGCCAGCAGGTGGCAGTGTGATGGTGCAGGCCGCGCCCCGTGCGCCGTCTCCCATACGCACTGCTGCCTCGCAGAGTCTGACCACACTCCGGGCCGCTCCCATGCCGTCCGAGTCGGGTCCCCGTACTCTGCCTCGCTGCCCCACCCCCGGTGCGTCTGTGGTGCCTTTGGTCCCGCTGGCTCGGTGTCTGTGTGACACCGAGCTGCCGTCGCACCCTCATCCGGTGGTCGGATCCTTTGTTCCTGCGGGCCAGAGTACCCCTCGAACAAGTGTCCAGGCATGCTGTGGTCTCCACAGACGCCTCTGCCACGGGATGGGGGGCCACGTACAACGGGCATGCAGTGTCAGGTCTTTGGACGGGGCCTCAGCTGCATTGGCATATCAATTGCCTGGAGTAGCTAGCAGTACGTCTTGCACTGGGCCGCTTCAAGGAGCTGCTGTCAGACAAGCACGTACTGGTCCGCTCGGACAGCACTGCGGCCGTTGCGTACATCAACCATTAAGGTGGTCTACGCTCCCGTCGCATGTCGTACCACCCCCAGGCGGTTCAGCTGATTTGGCAGCATTTCGGCGAGGCCCAGGTAGACCTGTTTGCCTCCCCAGAAACTGCCCACTGCCAGTGGTTCTATTTCCTGACCGGCGGCACGCTCGGCACGGATGCCCTGGCACACAGCTGGCCCCAGGGTGTGCGCAAATATGCGTTTCCCCAGTAAGCCTTCTCGCACAACTCTTGTGCAAGGTCAGGGAGGACGGGGAGCAAGTCTTGTTAGTGGCGCCGTACTGGCCCACTCGGACCTGGTTCTCGGACCTCACACTCCTCGCGACAGCCCCTCCCTGGCCGATTCCTCTGAGGAAGGACCTCCTGACTCAGAGACGGGGCACCCTATGGCACCCGCGTCCCGACCTGTGGAACCTCCACGTGTGGTCCCTGGACGGGATGCGGAGGTTCTGAGTGATCTCCCGCAAGCAGTCGTAGACACCATCACTTCCGCTAGAGCTCCCTCTACTCGGAGCCTCTATGCGCTGAAGTGGAACCTATTCGTTGAATGGTGCGCCTCTCGCCGAGAGGACCCCCGATTATGCTTGGTCAGATCCGTGCTTTCCTTCCTGCAAGAAGGGCTGGAGCGAAGGCTGTCTCCCTCCACCCTGAAGGTGTATATTGCCGCTATCGCTGCACATCACCACGCAGTTGAGGGTAAGTCCCTGGGGAAACACGATCTGATCGTCAGGTTCCTGAGGGGGGCAAGGAGACTGAATCCTCACCCTTCCTCCGTACCCTCTTGGGATCTGACCCTGGTTCTCACAGCTCTCCGGGGTCATCCCTTTGAGCCTTGCAATCAGTCAACCTGAAACTAATGTCTCTTAAAACGGTTCTTCTGGTTGCATTGGTTTCCCTTAAGAGGGTAGGGGATCTGCATGCATTTTCGGTCGACGAAGCGTGCCTAGAATTCGGGCCCGGTGATTCTCACGTCATCCTGAGACCCCGGCCTGGATATGTGCCCAAGGTTCCTACCACTCCCTTCAGAGATCAGGTAGTGAACCTGCAAGCGCTGCCTTCGGAGGAGGCAGACCCAGCCCTAGGTTTGCTCTGTCCCGTCCGCGCTCTGCGTGTGTACGTGGACAGAACGCGAAGCTTCAGGACCTCAGATCAGCTCTTCGTCTGTTACGGAGGCCAGCAGAAGGGAAAGGCTGTCTCCAAGCAGAGGATGGCCCACTGGATAGTGGATGCCATCGCCTTGGCGTACGATTCCCAAGGCGTGCCTTGCCCGCTTGGGTTGAGAGCCCACTCCACCAGAGGAGTGGCCTCTTCCTGGGCGCTGACTCAGGGCGCCTCGCTGACAGATATCTGTAGAGCTGCGGGCTGGGCGACACCTAACACGTTCGCTAGGTTTTATAGCCTACGTGTAGAGCCAGTATCTTCCCGTGTACTCGCTTCCACTAGCCGGTAGACGCGTTGAACCCGCTCTAAGTGTCGGCTTGCAATGCCATTCCCGCCCCCTGGGCCGGATACGTGCATATTTTTTACTCCAGTCGTGCTCCCCGCTTGGCGAACCCTGTCGAGTTCCTCCGCCTCCCCCTTCGGCTCGGACATTGCGGAGTGTCTGATGCCAGGCCTACATCCGTCACCGACGTGGTCTGTTGGCTGGGTTGCATATGTCGTGACTCCTCTACGTGAGCGGTCCCATATGTGTAATTGTCCACGGGTTTAAACTCCCTACGGCGAGCCCGTGTCTTTCCCTTAGCAGAGCCAGCTCTGCTGTCACCTGTCAGATGAGTCTCCCCCTACCCAGGTGGAGCCATCCCAGGGACTCCATATGCGTACTGCCCCCCGGGCCAGTCCATATGTGTATTCTCCACGTAAACTCCTCCCCCATTGGGTAGGTAGTGGCCTCCGCAGCGTCCCCTATGGGTTCGCTTCCCCAGTGTAGTCTAGTTTACTTAGTGGGTATGTCGGAACAGCAGTAGACTCTCTCGGCGTAAGCTCGCCCCCTTCACCGTCCAATTGGTGCGACGGGTGGCTAGAGCTTGCACTGGGCACTGGAAGGGGTTTTGTAACTGTGGCGCTTTATTTGGGATCCCAATTCGTCGGTCACTACTGATGTACGTCGAACGTGACCGACTGAAAGGGAACGTCTCGGTTACGTATGTAACCCTCGTTCCCTGAAGGAGGGAACGGAGACGTACGTCCCGTCGCCACAGTTTCTGTACCCTCGCTGTTGTGCGGACACCAGTTGTCTCCTCAGCGAAAAACAGAGTGCGATTGCATCTGCTTCCTATTTATATACACCTGTCGGAGGCGGTGCGCATTATGCAAATATCGCACGCCAATTCCATTGGCTTGTTTTAGTTCACTCGAAGCTGATAGGGCTCTCTAGCGATATCCCAATTCGTCGGTCACTACTGACGTACGTCTCCGTTCCCTCCTTCAGGGAACGAGGGTTACATACGTAACCGAGACGTTCTTTGTATTCTCTGCTAAACTAACATGCTCTGTCTGCTTTTATAGTAGGAACCAATCCAGCTTGTGTAAAAATAGAGAGAGGAACTTCATTGAGAGACAGTAGTGAGTGCTTGACTCACAAATGAATTAAAAATAATACTGGATTTGGTATAGTAAGGGCTATTATATTAAAAACATAAATTTTGCATTAAAATTATAATTAAAGGAAAAGCACAATTGAATTAGTATTGGAGAGAAAAAAATACTGGTCATTCCATCTTGTTAACAAGTAATTTATTAGGATAATAATAAGAGCTCCAAATATTATTATGAAATCATACTGTTGTCACCACTGGGGTAATGAGATAGAAATGTTATTGTCCATGGATCCAAGAAGATGCAGAGATCTCTAATCTTATTCTTAAAGAAGCTCATGAGCAACAATAAAAAGAGTGTGATAAAATCTATAGTAGAAAAATAATAAAATGCAATTTGAGAAATTATATTTGGCTGTCTCAATTGCAGTATGCCTAGGCAAATCATTCTAAAAGACTTATTAGAAGTAATTAGAGAAAGTTTAGACATAGTTGCATAGGGGAATGACTCACTGTCTATGTTTTGTAGTTTTTAAAAAATATAGAGATGTGGAATTCCATTGCTAAAAGTATATGTTCCCCATTTAGATCACAGATCTGCTTTGGTAAAACAGAAAGATGAATGATGGCCATTGGGGGTGTGCAAGATTGCAAATGATGGTATGAATGAATGAGTGAGAGAAGGTGTCTGAAGAGACCAGGCAAATCAATTATTTGCCAAAACAGCTGTGTACACATTTGTGATATGTGGGCCCACAAGGCAAATTATGCCCAGTAAAGAGGAAATAAGACCATGGATGAATTGGGTTAAGTATCCTGGTCAGTATCTGGACAATTGTTATGGCAAAAATAGAAAAAGAAAAGCTATGCCACACTTGCGCAGCGTTTAACATGGGAAAGCAGATCAAACAAGCTTGCTCTGTTTACCCCAAATCTAACTTGCTTTCCAGCATATCATGAAGGAGCTAAGTTTTCAGCAGAAGTATAAAATATTGTTTTAACTGAATCAAAAGTGGGTTGAGTGTTTAACAAATGTTTAAGAAATTATGCAGGGAAAATAGAACTCAAAACCAATAATTCAGAAATTATAAAAAAATGCAAATTATAAGATAAAAATCCATATTGTGTAATTGGTTGATAATTAAAGCAGAAAACCCCCAAAGAGGGCCTGGATAACACTCAGCCCACATGAACATTTTACAGGTTACATCAAGGACAATGACATGCAAATGATTTACTACATGTTGTCACTAACAAAAATATTTAAGGTTTCATTCACAGGTTGCAGCAGTACAATACTAAGGAGTTCTAATGAGAACATACTAATATGTTACTTTTTACAGGTAAACCAGCTGAATTTATTCTTTCAAATTTTAAAGGTATTCTCAGAAACAAAAGTAATTTATTGTGAAAATAATGTTAAGGAAATTTAGAGGTAAGAAGACACAAGAATAATTTTGTGACTGTAATATCCTAACTTTGTGCACAGCATGCTTTAAAATCTCTAACAACTGTGTGTCACTTAGCTAAGAGACAAATAGGAAATATATTTACAATAGCATGTATGCCATTCACTTAAAGCAGTAAGAAATAGAAAGTATCAAATATTGAATAATGATATTCTTAGTCAGTATGTTGAAAAAATATGTAAATTAATGGCTCCAATTGCATTTTTAAATATTTTAATTCTAGATGCGCATGGTGTTCACCATTGCGCAAGGGGGGAAGTGATAGTCTGAGGAAAAAGTAGGAATATTGGTCTGCATATTCATATGCAATGGTAAATAATTATTCATATGCAATGGTAAATAATTTTTGTCCATATGTGAAGTTTGTACAAAAATACAATAAAAAGAATGGAATACCAACATTAATAGGCCACAATGAAAAATAATTTAAGAACAGATTAATGGTAACATTAAGGCTAAATTTGATAAAATATGAGAAAGCACTAAACTCAGTTGGGGTGATGCCTTGCCAATGGCACTAATAATAAGTTCTCGCATACAAACTAATAGAAGTACACATTTAACACCGCATGAAATGTTTACGGGTCGACCCATGCCTGTCCTGCCTGCAGAGGTTCTAATGAAGATTCTAATTAAAAAAATTACAAAAAGAATTAAGATCTTACATGAAGAAACTAACTGTCATACATAAAGCTATATGTTTACAGGAAACAAAAAAGCAGCCTATAGTGAAGAGACAGAGACATTGTATCCAGTTGTTCCAGGGGACCACTGAGAGTCTTCCAGAGAAAGTGGATGAAAGGGATAAAGAAGATGTCACCTTTCAAGAATTTTTAATAGTTTAATATATGAAGTGTTTTGATTGAAAATTGAAAGTATATTGAAATTTCATATATGACTGTAACAACCACAAGCAAGGCTGAACAAATTACATGTTCACATTTACTACATAGAATTGGTTTAAAAGTAAAGGTTAGGAAGCCTAGGAATCTTTTACTCTCTTCAGAAAGAAAAAACAAAACATCTGAAAAAGAAAAAGGACAAAACTGGGGAGAGATGTTTGGTTCTATGGCTTCTTCAGAGGATGGTGGCACAATTCAGTAATTGTTAAAGAGACTGGATGACTTAATTTAGTCACTAGGTAGCATAACAAAGAATGCTGGATTTTGAGACTACCCTCTGAGTAAAGAATATTGAGGTGAGGCTTTTAAGCCTCAGAGGGGGGAAATGTAGAAGATTTTTATGGTGAAAATTGAGTATATTATAGTAAATATGATGTGCTTTATTCTACCATTAAAATCATAAAATCACATGTGTGTAGGGCTGAACATGTGTGTGCTGAAAATATGATAGCAAGCTTGTAAACAAGAAATTTGAATCTCAAAGAATCTGTGAATGGAAAATCCTGTTTCCAGTTGAAGACTGTAAAATGATCTTTCCAATAATATCTATAGAATGTATGGCAAAGGGCATTCACATCGAATATATAAGGAGACCTGTGAGAAACTCAGTAGCTGTCTCTGAGACTGTCTCCTGGACATGATGTCTCTTGATTAGCTCCTTTATTGCAATAAAGTAAACCTTCTGGAATTAAAGATATTTAAGAAGTGATTTTTTAACATAAAGTAGAAACCACAACACCGCGAGATGGAGCAGAACGTGGGAAATGATATATACCCGGGCCTTAACAACTCCAAATTGTAGTGGACTGGAGCTGACGGCTCACTTTGGGAAACAACCCCACCAGTGTCCCTGTGAAAAAAAAAAATTGAGACTTTTCTGACTCAAACTTCTACCAACAGCCGATGGCGCTTTCTTTTAAAGGCTTCCAACGTGCGCACAGGCATGGAATTTTCTCTGCACCGCTTCAGATAGATTGCGTATGCACGTGAATGTGCAAGATTATCAGTGAGGTCCACATACGACACCTCCAAATCGCTCCACTGACTATGCGTACTAGCAGGAACAGTTGCAGTTTCCATCCTCTGTACCAGCTGTTCTTCGGGTTCTTCAGCCTCTGCTTCAAGCGGTTCACCTGTTGAACCTTGTGAGATAGCACGTGGCCGTCGCTGTGCTCGTGGGACTGGTGGGTGAGCAGAAACAACAAGCTTGTATGGAACTGACTCATGAAAACGCCACACAAAAGGAGACTGCAGTAGCAACAAGTTGGACAAAATGCCTAACCCTTTAAGGTGACTCTGGGTCACGGGAAGATTGTGCTCAAGCTCGGCCAGCCTCTCAAAAGACACGTAGTCACCATTCATGATCATCCCCACGGCACTAAGGAACACCAGAGCTGTCAACACGCGATCCTTTGGCATGCCTCTGGGGAGGCACTGTATGCACCTCTCCAGTCAAGGCATGCCATTGTCTTTATATTTTCTGATGTTCTGTGAAAATGCCAGATCCAGCTCCTCCATACGAGCACAAATGTCCCCGCAGTAGCTGGCAGCACGCGATGCAGCCGAAGGAAGTTCAGTTGGTTTGTGGAGCTCCACGTAATCTTTGAAGTTCCATTTGGCTTTACAATGCCTATTTTCATCCCAGTAATGGATACTTGGGAAGTATTTCAGCTTTGAAAATGCTGACTCCAAACATGGGACAGGATCCACACTGTAAGATGTGACGATATCCAGAGCCCTGCCATAAGTATGAGGGTATCCAAATCCCTTCCGTTGGCACACCTCACGACTGAATTCCCTGACAGTCCGACATCCTACCAAGTTGCCAAATGGGACGCTCGGGCCCTTGCAGGGATTGAATCGACAAGCGGTCATTGCGTCCGTAAAGGTCGGACATAAGGATTCTTAACAGATGTTCACCGACCACCACATGACCTGCATCCATACAGTCAGACAGACCAAAGATGCGCTAGACCCTGGACTTCTGCACGTCATCACGAAGCCAGATCTCCAGAGGCGGTGGGGACTCACCCACACTGGCACTGCCCACTTGTCCAAGCCCGAGGAATCCCTTCATTCGGGTCAGGCTGTTGAGACTCGATGGACAGACACCGCAGTGCTGCCGCAAACTGCCTGGAGTACTTGCCAACGACCCGGCCAAAAAATAGTTCCTCCAGAGACAGCTCCAACTGAAACGCTTTCCAGCTGCTGAAAATTCCTCCCATGCCTTTCTTAGCTGCAAAAACATCCCCGAGACTCTGACTGAGATGTGAGGCAACCGTATGTACAACATTGCGCAACCCCAAACCATCCTGATTATCCTTGAAGGGCACAATTCATTGGCACAGTCTCCAACAAGTGATCAAGCATAGAAGGAATGAAGAAATCATTGCTGGTTAAAAACTTGCGAGAGCATTCTGGATGTCTCAGTCCCCTCTCGATATCGCAAATCCTCAATAAAAGGCGGATCAAGTGTGACATCCGGGGATTTGAACTGTACTTGGCTAGATGTGAACTGCTTGAATTGGATTTTTCTAAGTACTCGGGCAGCAACTGATGACATCGTTCACAAGAACATGACAAGAAACGGGTATGGTTCTTGGACCTTGTGTCTCTCCTCGACAGCTCTCCCTTGGAGATTCTGATCAGGAGAGACCTATTTCAGGTGACGGGCTTGATCTTTCACCCTGCCCAGAAGTATTCAATCTGTGGGTTTGGCCCCTGAGGGGGCCTAACTCATAGTATCTGGTCTCTCAACCGAGGTTGTGGTGACCATACTTTACCCCAGAACTCCAGCCACAAGGAAACTATCCTCTGCGTACCATGTCTCTGTGGATGGTACAATTGTGGGGTATAACCCTTTGAGGTATCGTTTCCTTCGTGGCACTCTGAGGCTGAAGCCTGCAACATGCACTAGGGTTCCTGCTTGGGAGTTGGCCTTTGTGTTGGAAGGCTATCTGCAGCTCCTTTTGAGCCGCTTGATTCTGTCTCAGAAATATTTCTGAAGTTTATACTGTTTTCCTCCTTGCCATTTCTTCCCTAAAGGAGTAGGAGACCTTCAGGCCATATCTTTATCCCCTACGTGCCTTGAGTGTGCACCAGGGATGGTCAAAGTGTTCCTTTACCCTACCGGGTTATATACCTAAGGTTCTGACCAATATGACACGGCCTATAGTGCTGCAAGCTTTCTGTCCTCTGTTCTCAGATCCAGACCAGGAAAAGTGGATTCTTGTGTGTCCAGTGTGAGCACTGGACACCTGATATCCACAGAGCTGCCCTTTGGAGGACCTCAGATCAACTGTTTGTTTTGGGCCGCGCAATTAGGGGTCTCCCTGCATCCATACAAATGGTTAGCAAGTGGATAGTTGAGACTATATCACTTGCGTATGAGGTCTCTGGCCAGCAGTATCCACTGTCTGCCAGAGCTCGTTCTACTTGGAGTATGGCGGCCTCCAAGGCCTTGATGTTGGGGGTTTTCCTCAAGGAAGTCTGTGATGTGGCGGGCTGATCCTCGCCACTCACGTTGTGAGATATGTATCTCGACCTGGATGCAGCTCCAGGCTCTTCGGTGCTCTTGTCTTAGTGTGCCAGAGTTTCACACAGACAGGCATTTTCGAATTATGGCGTTTTGGGATATCGTTCCCATAGCGCCCCCTTCGGGACGCAGTGCGAGTTCCCTCGAAAGGGAACGTCTCAGGTTATGACTATAACCATGGTTCCCTGAGAGAGGGAACGAGACTGCATCGCGTTGCCATACTCCCTGCATCCCTGTGATCGATTTGCTTCGGCAGTTTAAGCTGAAGCCGGTCTTTCCGGATGTGTATTTATACTTTCCTGGTCGTGACGTCACCCACCGGTGACGTTCACTCTCGCCGTTGGACTAGTTGACACACGTGCATCAGACGCATTCACGCTGAGGGCGTTCCCATAGCGCCCCTTTCGGGATGGAGTGTCTCGTTCCCTCTCTCAGGGAACCATGGTTATAGTCATAACCTGAGATGTTTGTTTGGTTGTAAATATACATGTAGTGAAGATAATCATTGACTGCGTTGCCTGAACCACATGCATGGGTATTAATATGTTAATTTTATTGTTTCCTAAAATATACATACAGAGATAACTGGAGTGGCCAGAATATCAAATGTCAAGTGTTCCCAACTAAACAAGCCAAAGGCGACAGCGGCAAGGAACTCAAACTCCAACAGGTGACATCAGGTGACAAACAGGTGATAAAATTGAGAAAAAAAACCTTGGGAGAAACCAGGCTTAGTCGGGGGGCCAGTTCTCCTCTGGCGAACAGTGCTTTGTTACAATTCAGGTAACTATAAGTCCGATAGGATCGTAATATTTAAAGTATTTAATCCAGTTCCATCCGGTTGAGGATCGTATTCATCACATCGGTATGGACAGTTTGTTAAGGAACTGTGGCACTGGCTGTCGTGTCAATGATGCCTTCACAATGGATGATCTAGTTGACTCGATCTCTGCTGATACTTCAGGACTGCGTTGTGGTTGTTTCAGGGCGCTGGTCCTCGACCTCACCTGAAAACGGCCCGGATCCGGTTGACTATGGTAAACCTCGGGATAAGACTAATGTTAGCGTAGATGCCATTCTTCTTCTGATGTCACGAGTACATATGGCGTTATAGGAAGTGTTCCCGGTTCCGGCTGACCTAATCTATGCAGTCTAATAGTCCTTTATTGGATCTGAAAATATAAATTTATAAATGTGTTATGTGTATGCCAGGTTAAAGAGATGCGTTTTTAGTTTAGATTTAAACTGACAGAGTGTGTCTGCTTCCCGAACAATGCTAGGAAGATTGTTCCAAGTCAAGTCAAGTCACCTTTATTTATATAGCGCTTTTTACAATGCAGATTGTGTCAAAGCAGCTTTACAGTGATAACTGGTATATAATTTGGGCTCCACAACAGCTCTTAAAGAATAGTGTCAATGCAGGCAGATCAAAAGCACTGTTGAATAAATGTCAAGAATACTGTTGAATATCGAATGTCAAGTCAAATGTCAAGTGTCCCCAACTAAGCAAGCCAAAGGCGACAGCGGCAAGGAACCCAAACTCCATTCGGTGACATCAGGTGGCAAACAGGTGGCAAATAGGTGTTAAAATGGAGAAAAAAAGCCTTGGGAGAAGTCAAGTCAAGTCAAGTCACCTTTATTTATATAGCGCTTTTTACAATGCAGATTGTGTAAAAGCAGCTTTACATTGATAATTGGTATATAATTTTTCCTTTTAAAGAATAGTGTCAGTGCAGGTAGATCAAAAGCACTGTTGAATAAATGTCAAGGATACTGTTGAATATCAAATGTCAAGTCAAATTAAATTAAATTAGGGCTGCACGATTAATCGTATTTTATCACGATAACGATATCTGCTTCTCTCGATTGATTTTAAAAAATCGTCACAATATTGGCCCGCTCTATGAAAATGAACATAATTTGGAAATATTGGAAGTAATATTAGGAATTTCGCTGTTTTATCTTTTGAAGTTCCTAAAGGTTTTACCAGTTTTCATAATGTTGATCAGCTAGAAATGATTTTTCTTTGCTTTACGAATTTGCCGGGCAATTTGAATCTGGTTTGTCTTATTGCAAACGAATTGTGTTGCTTTAAAATCTAATGTGAATACATATTACAAAGCGCTCACCAAAACCATGTTTTGTATTGATTTACCATCTAACGAAGTTATCATAGTTGGTTAAATTTAAGTCTTTGTGCCACCTACAGGCCTTTTGGGTGAAGTGTAGGTTGGTAAAGAACTTGCAAAATAGCCATAGTTACATTACTCTTTTGATAGAATAAACATGATTAATAATCGTGATTATAATTTTGAGGAAACTGTGGCACTGGCTGTCGTGTCGATGATGTCTTCACAATGGATGATCTAGTCGACTCGATCTCTGCTGATACAGGGCTGCGTTGTGGTCGTGTCAAGGCACCGGTCCTCGGTCTCATCTGGAAACGGCCCCGAATCCGGTTGACTACGGTAAACCTCGGGATAAACAGAAAGACTAATATTAGCGTAGATGCCATTCTTTTTCTGATGTAACAAGTACATCTGGTGTTATAGGAAGTGTTCCCGGTTCCGGCTGAACTAATTTATGCAGCCTAATAATCCTTTAACGGATTTGAAAATATAAATATATAATGTGTTATGTGTATGCCAGGTTAAAGAGATGCGTTTTTAGTCTAGATTTAAACTGACAGAGTGTGTCTGCATCCCGAACAATGCTAGGAAGGTTGTTCCACAGTTTAGGTGCCAAATAGGAGAAGGATCTACCACCTGCAGTTGATTTCGATATTCTAGGTATTATCAGCTGGCCTGAATTCTGAGATCGCAATAAACGTGAAGGACTATAATGCATTAAGAGCTCGCTTAGGTACTGGGGGGCTAAACCATTTAGTGCTTTGTAAGTAATTAGCAAGATTTTAAAATCTATACGATGTTTAACAGGAAGCCAATGCAGTGACGACAGAACTGGGCTAATATGGTCATACTTCCTAGTTCTAGTAAGAACTCTAGCTGCTGCATTTTGTACGAGCTGTAGTTTATTTATCAAGCGGGAGGAACAACCACCCAGTAGAGCGTTACAGTAATCTAGCCTTGAGGTCATGAACGCATGAACTAACTGTTCTGCATTCTTCATTGAGAGCATATGTCGTAGTTTAGATATATTTTTAAGATGGAAGAAAGCGGTTTTACAGATGCTAGTAACATGGCCTTCAAATGAAAGATTGGTATCAAAGAGCACACCCAGGTTCCTAACTGACGACGAAGACTTAACAGAGCAGCCATCAAGTGTTAGACAATATTCTAGGTTATTACGTGAAGAAGTTTTTGGTCCAAAAATTAGAATCTCTGTTTTTTCTGAATTTAGTAGTAGGAAATTACTGGTCATCCAGTTTTTTATATCAGCTATACATTCTGTTAATTTTGTGAATTGGTAAGTTTCGTCAGGGCGTGAAGAAATATAGAGCTGAGTATCATCAGCGTAACAATGAAAACTAACGCCATGCTTCCTAATGATATCTCCCAAGGGTAGCATGTACAGAGTGAAAAGCAACGGTCCTAGTACTGAGCCTTGCGGTACTCCATATTTAACTTGTGATTGATATGACATCTCATCGTTTACTACTACAAACTGATAACGGTCAGATAAGTATGATTTGAACCATGCCAATGCAATTCCACTAATGCCAACATAATTTTCGAGTCTATTTAGAAGAATATTGTGATCAATAGTGTCAAATGCAGCACTAAGATCCAGTAACACTAATAGAGAGATACAACCACGATCTGATGATAAGAGCAAATCATTAGTAACTCTAATGAGAGCAGTCTCAGTACTATGGTACGGTCTAAATCCTGACTGGAAATCCTCACAGATACTATTTCTTTCTAAAAAGGAACATAGTTGTGATGAAACTGCCTTTTCTAGTATTTTTGACAGAAAAGTGAGATTTGAGATCGGCCTGTAATTGACTAATTCTCTAGGATCAAGTTGTGGTTTTTTAATAAGAGGTTTAATAACAGCCAGCTTAAAGGTTTTTGGTACGTATCCTAGTGATAAAGATGAATTAACAATATTAAGAAGAGGATCTATGACCTCTGGAAGCATCTCTTTCAATAGCTTAGTCGGTATAGGGTCTAACATACATGTGGATGATTTTGATGATTTAACAAGTTTAGACAATTCTTCCTCTCCTAAAGCAGTAAATGAATTGAATTTTTCTTTAGGGACACTACAATGCACTGTCTGACACAAGACTGTAGTAGACGGTTGCATGGTTATAATTTTTTCTCTAATATTATCAATCTTGCAAGTAAAGAAGTTCATAAAGTCATTACTGCTGTGCTCTTTGGAAACATCAGAAGTTGAAGCTTTATTTCTTGTTAATTTAGCCACTGTATCAAATAAATACCTAGGGTTGTGTTTATTTTCTTCTAAAAGTTTTGAAAAATAGGCAGATCTAGCAGTTTTTAAGGCCTTTCTGTACTCAATCATTTTCTCTCTCCACGAAATGCGAAATACTTCTAGTTTTGTTTTCTTCCAGCTGCGCTCCATTTTTCTAACTGCTGTTTTTAGGGCCCGAGTGTGCTCATTGTACCATGGTGTTGGATTAATTTCCTTAATCTTTTTTAAACGCAAAGGAGCAACTGAGTCTAATGTGCTGGAAAAGAGAGAGTCAATAGTTTCTGTTGCAATATCGAGGTCTTCTAAGCTGTCTGGTATGCTAAGGCGATGAAACTGATCAGGAAGATTATTTATAAAGCAATCTTTAGTGGTAGAAGTGATGGTTCTACCATATTTATGGCAGGGAGGCAGTTTAGCCGCTTTCACTAAATGTAATATACACGAGACTAGATAATGATCTGAGATGTCGTCACTCTGCTGCAGAATTTCAACGGCATCAATATCGATTCCATGTGACAATATTAGATCTAAAGTATGATTACGACAATGAGTGGGTCCCGACACGTGTTGTCTAACACCAATAGAGTTTAGAATGTCTGTAAATGCCAATCCTAATGAGTCTTTTTTATTATCTACATGGATATTAAAATCACCAACAACAAGGACTTTATCTGCAGCTAGTACTAATTCTGATAGAAAATCGGCAATCTCTTTGATAAAGTCTGTATTGTGCCCTGGTGGCCTGTATACAGTAGCCAACACAAATGTCAACTTACATAATGTTACGTAAAGCACCATCACTTCGAAGGAATTATATTTGAAAGACTTCTGGCTGATACTGTAAATATTACTATAAATTACAGCAACACCTCCCCCTTTTCCTTTCTGTCGAGGATTGTGTCGATAATCATAACCTTGAGGACTAGACTCATTTAAAGTAGTGTAATCGTCCGGTTTTAGCCAGGTTTCTGTCAAACACAGCACATCTAGATTATTGTCTGTGATAATATCATTTACAATAAGTGCTTTTGAAGAAAGTGATCTAATATTTAACAATCCAAGCTTTATCATTTGTTTATCATTATTATCTCGATTTTTTATTTGTTGAACATCAATTAAATTTTTCCATTAAATGGGTTTGGAAGTTTTTTGTTTTTATTAATTCGGGGTACAGACACAGTCTCTATTTGATAATATCTAGGTGCAAGAGTTTCTATGTGTTGGGATTTATCTGACTTCTGTAACGTGAGGCAGCTAGCAGACGGTCGGTTTAGCCAGTCTGTCTGCTTCCTGACCTGGGCCGTAGTTTGTCATGTTTCAGCTCTAAGACTATGTGCCATATTACTAGAGAGAAGAGCAGCAGGTCTTCAGGTTTTCAACAGGTCAGGTCTGCCCCAAAAACTTTTCCATTTTGTAACACCTGCTCGTTAGTAGTATGCACGAACAGTGTTAGCTGAATGTTTGACTCAATGCCAACAAGTAGTAGCTAAATTTTTCAATGCACTGAGCTGGATCAATGGGCCGATCAGAAGATACGAAGCTCGAAGGAGGCAAAGCATACACAGCACACAAGTTTGGGATTTCAGATTTTGTTCTATTTGCTATTATGTATTTTCTTTTTTTCTTTCTGATTGAAATGTTGATGTGATGAACAGTAAATAATAAATGACAAAGATAAACCCAATGAAATGTCAACTTTTAACAAAAAGGGGAAACAAAAAATACAATATGACCAACTATAATCAAGTTCTTACTTGGAAGAAATTAATAAACCAAAAAAAACAAATAAAATGAATTCAACAAAACCTTTCCTTTGTTGACTCTTTGATTGATAATTTCCCTCTTTTCTTTCTCCTGGCTTAGGTTTGAAAATTATTGGTTTTCTAATTTAAATATTTTTTTATAGATTAATATGTTTAGTTTCAATTTTAAGATTTCTAATTCTCCTGCCTTTACTGTAGTTTGACTCTCTTGCTTCAAATGCAAACTCAAATCAATACTGTAACCAAGATGATTCAATTAGAGTAACCTGAATGGTTACCTCAAAATTTACAATGTGTATATAACCAAATAACACTTTTCAGAAATATATACATAAACAAAATAAATTGTAAATAGTGTTCACCTCAGTTCAGAAAGATATATACCTCAGTCCATTCAATATTAGAAAAATAGTCCATTCGAAAATTCAGTTCAAAAAAATATACCTGAGTCCATCAGAGTTCAGAAGGGAAAAACAAACGATACCACGAAGTGGATAAGATGATAGGAAATCAGAGATCCAAATTCAGTCTGGGGGCTCGCCATCTTTCTTTTCTCTCTCAATGCGGCTTGATGAATCCTCACCATGCGCGTGAATCACAGCGGAAAATCCAAACTTCTACATATACAACAAAAACTGGCCTGTACACACAGGATAACATTTTTAGAAACTCATTTTTCAACTCTGTTTCAACAGTATTTACTCTTCACACCAACATTTAACGTTCATTTACAACATAGGCCATACTTCATATACAATGAACACATCACTTCATTTTAACACACATAGGAATACAACACACCATTATAATTCATCACATGTATGAAAATAAATCCACAACTCACCGATTCCTTTGAATTAAGTGTTTTGTTAATCTTTTTTTTCAGATTGCACCACGAACTACGGTGACGACGCTGACCAACTTTGGCTCGAGGCTCCGGATCAACAAGGCCACAACAAGCTCTTTCACAAAACTACTCAATTCGGTAAGCAATTTAACTCTAAATAACTTTTATATACTTTGTTCAGTAGTTGTTCACTAATAAATTCTCAAAATTAGATCGTTTCAACACAGAATTCTTAAGCTTTGTTTTCATGCGTTTCTGTTCCTTCTCTGTCTCGTCTGCGTCTCCCAGTGGGCGGAGTCAGCATCATTGCTGATCACCCTCAATTGGACGATCTACACCTGCAGTGCAATTTCTAACTCTAATTGGATAAATGTTGCTGCAGTAATTTGCATGTTACTGATATAATTAATAAAGCATTTTATTTCTCTCAATTTTCTTTTATCATTGTTTTTTTTTTTTCACACATAAACAGTTTTACTAGAAGGGTAATTATGCCAAAAATAGTTTTTTTTTCTATGGACTGTAAATTTCAGTCAGGGTTACAATTTATCTATGAAACCTATATTATTCTGCGGACACCACTTAGACAGCCAGCCATTGAGTGATGATAATCTGCTAACTATCTCATCACTCTGACGAACAGGAAGGGGACCAGAGCAAATTACTTCTCCTGACATTGTACTTAAGAGTTCACACACCTCTTTAATGTTAATTTTAGTGATCTCCGACTGGCAAAGTCGAACATCATTTGTGCCAACGTGAATAATAATTTTAGAGTATTTACGATTAGCATTAGCCAGCACTTTTAAATTTGCTTTGATGTCAGGTGCTCTGGCTCCCGGCAAACATGTAACTATGGTGGCTGGTGTCTCAGAATCGCCAATTACTAGGACACTTTCAACAGGATTCTCAGTGGGTGCGTCACTGAGTGGGGAGAACCTGTTTGAAGTTCTTAATGGAATGGAAGAATGGTGTTTTCTGCGGCTAGGCCACCTCACCGTTACCCAAGTTCGGTACTCTACAGCCGGAACCGAACAATGTACAGAGTTCACTAAGCTAGTCGCATCCAAAACAGTATCTGAAGCCCCTGCATTCTTACTATCCTCGATTAAAGTTTGGATGCGTGTCTCTAATTCTGAGATTCTCTCTGTCAGCCTGACTATTTCCCTACATTTATGACATGTAAATCCCTCATCGCTGACAGAGAGGGCTATGCTAAACATGTGACAGATGGAACACGATATAACACTGGGAAAGGATGACATAACTCACCGTGTTTGTAGACTGATCCGAGTTGCCACAGCTGTTTGATGAACGCGTTGGAAGAGAAGCGCGCGAGACTGATGACAAGTTAAACAAGCTAGCGAGATGCAAACGCATTGAAACAGCGATTTAGATTCAAAGATTACAAGCTGGCGACGTCAGATTAATGTGGTGGGAAATAGTATATATATAAAGTAATGATAATATAAGCAACAAAAAGTAGTGATGGGACGGTTGATACCGGGGCTCCGATGCTCCGACGCAGTTTTCAAAGCACTTTTTTCACTCACAACCACAGCCTGGGACAAGTCTGCAGATGCCAGCTGAACATGGTAAGAAAAACTAGGCTATGTATTATAAAGAGCTTAATTAAACTTCCAGTCACTTGAAAACACAATCCAGCTGGTAATTTAATTTGTATTACAACCTCTATTACTGTTAGGCTACTGTCATTGTCATCATCATCATCATCATCATCTTATTCATCACTAAATTTTGTGTTTGTATGTGTGTGTGTGTTCTTTTGACAGGCCCCAGTGGGTTTCTGTATTCTAATGTATTTTTTATTCCTTTTTAAAGGACCGAGTCAGTCCCCCTCCTCGATTCTAGAAGAGCTGTCCCCTAGGCCAAGAATAAAAAACAAAAGGCCACGAAAGAGGGCATGTGAATCTTCAGCTGTGCTGACCTCCTCGCCATATAAAAAAATGTTGGAGGACAAGATAGCTGCACAAAACAAAGGCACACAAAAAAAGATGATACAGAATGCCTTTACTGTGGGGAGTTAATTTCAATTAGTGGGGGGGACTGGATAAGGTGTGAGGGGTGCCAAAAGTGGGCACATGTAGATTGTTCCAATGAGATTCGAGGGGAATTCATCTGTGAAATGTGCATGGATGAACAGTGAATGACTAATGAAATAATGTTCATTTATTTATGTATTTATTTATTTATTACAACATATTTGTTTGCATGACTTAGTTATATGTATAAATTTAAATGCTAAAAATTTGGATATGTTGGACATTCCTCAAATAAATATTAATATATATAGGCCTATACATGTTGATACATTACTTGCCTTTTACTTTTAGAGATTAAAAACTAGTCTGTTCATTTTGCTGTTGATCTATGAAGCAAACTGGTTGGTAAGAAAGGGGGCATTTTACCCCACCGCTGGGGCAAAACGCCCCCTTTGTACAAAAATATTTTCAGTCAAAATACTAATTAATTATGAAGGCTGAGCAATTTTAATATTTGGTGAATAACTCCTGCCATAGTCACTCAAAACCGGGATGGCAATTCTAGTCACTGTTACGATGTGCTGTGCGGGAGAGATGAAGCGTAGATGGATATCCACAAACAAGGTAGTTTACTGACATGAAGGAGAATCAAACACAATACACACATAAACTAACATTCAGAACGGACAAGGAGTGAAGAGAGTGAGTCCAATATAAAGGGAGTGCTAATGAGGAAGTCCAGGTGATGATGATCGGTGATGATGGGGGAGAAGACGAGGGGAAGTGAGTGCAGGTGTGGAGAACAGGAGGATCATGGGAAAAGGAGTTCAGGAAGACAAGGGATCTGTGACAGTAACATTTATGTTATGTTTCACTGTAATGTCACATTTTCCTTAAGGGGGGCGTTTTCCCCCACTCTATCCTACTGACAATAGGAATAAAATTAACCATCACAATAAATAAATACACACACACAAGTCAACAACACATGAAACAACGCTTTATTCAAACTTATTGATCTAAGAAATCTACGGGTTACGTCACGGACACTACGTCCATATTTTTTTATAGTCTATGGTCAAGCGACGGGAGACAAGCGACAAAAGTTCAGATATTTCAACTTTATGCAAATCAGAAGCAAATTTCGCGAGCGACAACCAATAGGAGTGAAGTGTGGAGTGCATGTAATTTGTCTGTTGTAGTGTGGTGTCGTGGCAAGATGGAGGAGAAGTTGATTTTAGCAGTCAGTAATTTCCCCGTACTGTATGATATGTCTCTGTGTTCATACAGAGACACATTTAAAAAAAAACGATGCTTGGAAAAACGTGTCAGAGATTGTGGGCAAACACTAAAAACGATGCTATTTAACAATTTTATAGTTGCATGATTTAATTCAAATATTCTCATTTCAAATTATGAATATGCATACACAAACGTGTGTAAAAATTATATTTCACAGCTATGATATGATAGATATGCTGCACACCCACAGCAATGATTATACATAATGATAATGTGTGCTGTGTATTTTCTGTTTGTGTTTTGTATTTTTAGCTGAGAAATGTAAAAAAAAGTGGAAAAACCTCCGTGATACTTACAGGCGGGAGGTCAATAAAGTAAAAGACCAAAAGAGAAGTGGGTCAGCAGCAGGTGGCAAACAGTGGAAATATAGTGCCATCATGGGCTTTCTTAACCCTTTCATGGAAGCAAGGGCCAGCAGTGGGAACATGCCCGAAAGGGTTAGGAGCCCATGATGGCCACTGATGAGAAGCGCAGGCCAAACTGGAAGAGGGAAAAAATCAGCCAGGCAGATGCAGCTTTCAGCCAGGCACACACAACAAGCTGCCAGGCAGACCCAGCTACTAGGAGGCAAGAGGGAGAGCATTTTAAAAAACACAAGCGTGTTATGAGTGCATTTGAAAAACAGCTCTTGACGGCATTAAATAGGGCAGAAGCATCGTCAACATGGCACAGTGAGGACCCAGATGAACAATTCATTCGAAGCTTGTTGCCCCAAATTAAATCACTAAAACCAGGCAGAAAGGAGAGGCTGAAATTTGAAATTCATCGAATGGTTTATGAGGCCCAGTGCAGTCAAGAGGAGGAGGAGAGCGGGGTACAGCTGACAAGGCCATGAGGGGTGTTAGTAAGCTTATTTACCTTCGTGGTCTTGTCAGCCGTACCTTGTGCAGTCAGTGTTCACATTGTTAAAATGTTCTGTTACCTGTGTTAAAAAAAGAATAACTTAATTTTTGATAAATAAAAATGAAGGTACATCAAAAGTCAAACAACGGGCATTTAAAAACACAGGTTCAACACACAAGAAATATAAAGACTGCTTGTATTGCAAGGGAATGTTTGTGGAAATGAGCTGTGGAGGAACATGAGACGATGCAATCCAAACTGCCCAAGAAGCAATCTAAATTAATATGACTATCTATAATTAATTATTATTATTATTATTATTATGACTAGCACATTAATGCACAGTTTGGAATAATAAATAAATCATCATCTTTTGAGGGTTACTGGATTACAGATATTTGATGTGCTACTTTATTTCAGGCTGAATAGGAAATTTTTTTGAAGTTATAGATGTGATAATTGCTTATGCTCCATTGTCCAAACAAAATATATTATTGCTTTTAATTCATTGAACTTTCTGTTCAAGAAAAAAGTTAGATTGGAGTACATTATATTACAAATAACTATTCTATTACAAAGTAAAGGAGTTTTCATATAAGATAATTACAGTTTTTTTCAATTGCTAACAAGCGTTTAGCAATACTTAAAATACTTTTTCTAAACTCTTAACACAGCAACACACATTCATCACACAATTAGCCAAATAGTTAATTTTCTGCCCAAAACCATATTTTGTTAAATAAACACAAACTCTACATTTCAAAACGCTAAAAACCATTTTCAACACATACTAACTCTATCAAAACACAGCAAACCTGATTCAAAATCAAGTCGTTCTGTCAAACACTAGCACTAGTTTTCTATTCAATATGAACATACAGTCAATCAAAGTGCAATGACTGTCAAAATACTAACAGTTGATGGCATTATGAAAACTGCATTACTGTCATGTTTCAGTTCTACGAAATCCATTGTTTTTATAATTCAGTTTCCTTTTACTACAGTAATAGTATAATGCATGCAAGCCATTCTACATTTTTGGTTGAGTGTTGAATGTGTGCATTCTTGGCAACAGAAGTGAGTCATTACTTTATAGAATGTGCAGTAGAAAAAAAGAAGAAGAAAGTAACAGAATTGCTCAGGGCAGCCACTGGTCAGATGAGTCCCCTGTGCAGAACTTCAGTTGGCCCCTTGGTTGAAATCTCTTTTTGGGGTTGGGTGTGTGGTGTTGATGTTGCCCTCATAGAGGGTGGGATGGTGTCCCATTGGTAGTTAGTGCCCTACGCAGACCACATATTCTGCATATATGGAACAGTGGTAGTGGAATCGTTGTAGTAAAAGCTTTACATGAAGCTTTTACTGAAATGAAAACATGAAATTGATGCCATTGATCAACAACAAATCCAACATACATGGCCTTTGGTTTCTGGAAGCTTTTTTTCTGTCAAAGAATAAAAAAGTGTAAAAGGTAATTGTGACTTTTTATCTCACAATTCTATTTTTTATTTATTTATTTTTATTTTGCAATTGTGAGTTTACATCTCACAATTCTGACTTTTTTTCCTCAGAATTGTGATATATAAACTATAGGAATTGAGTTTAAAAAGTCAGAAATGTGAGATAAAAAGACATAATTACCTTTTTTATTTTCTATTCATGGCAGAAATAAGCTTTCATAGGTTCCACGTGTAAGTGAAAAAAACAGAGATGCAGTCCAGCACACATTCTTCCTCCTCTCCTCCATCTATCTATTCTTCTCCCTTACTCAAATATTATTATCTCTCTGCTCCTCTGTGTTGTTCTTCATCCACACTGAACAAATCTGATTCAAAGAGTCTTACTGTCCATGTCCATGTAATGAAAAGAAGTTCGTCTATGCTTCCAACTGAGACTGGCATCTGCTATTTCTCAATATTTCAGTGATCTGCTAATTAAAAATGCCTATTAATTGTTTCAGTATTTGTTTTTTCTATTTTTTTCAATACTTTTGAGCTGCTGTTGTTGCAAAAGTAGAGGTTGTATACTATATTTAATGATTGGAACACTGGGTCTTCATTTCTGACTTGCTGTGTTTAAGCTTTTGCAAATAAGATGAGAAAGATCCCTGATTTTGGTATGAGGTAAGCTTATATGAAAAGAAAATGTAAGAATTTTAAAAACGTGTTAATTTTGTGTGAAAACGACATGAATTGTGTTAATGGTATGGTCACAACAGACGGATGTTGTGCTAAATGTGTTTAGAGTTTTGAAAATGTGACTACAGACTGGACAAAAGTGTGTTAGCAATTGAAAAAAACTGTAACATTGAGTAGGCCTCTACTCAAGTGTAATTAGAATATTTTACAATTGATATAGATAACTGTCTACTTATATGTTATTTAATAATTATTATGGCTTTTTTACTCTAGGCCTATAACCAAAGTCAAGTGGATTGAACAATAACTATTTTTAAACAATTTAAAATTGACATTAACATATATTTGGAAACAATTTCTAAAAGTAAAACTTTAAAATCAGTGCAAACCATGCAACTGTTTAAGATAAACTTTTCTTTTATTGTTTTGTTTTGAAAAAAAAAATCCATTGCCACTATTGTTTTGATGTTTTCTAACAAAGAGAAGAAAAAGGTCTACAACTAAACAAATAACATGAATAAATAAATATATAAATAAAATGACATTTCTATTCATATTAGATGTGATGATTATAACAACAAAAAGATTTAAAGACAGCCAACAATTAAAAACTGTCAGAACAAAAACAACAACAACAACAAAATCTTTACAGGCCTTTATAGACATTTCACTAAAAAGCAGAAATTTTGTGGATAATTTGGTCGTAGCAACCCAAAATAATGGGCCATGGCACATCTTTAGCATTTAGGCTAACTGTTTGCCTGTTGTTTGTCCTTCACCTTTTTAGTGCGTCCTGCACAACTCACAGAACCATTCCGTTTCATCAGAAGAATTGCACTGTAGGCCTACACATAAAATGTGAAACCACCTACAACACCTGTCACATTGAATCTGCATGAAGAATGCAATAAAGAGAGCAAAGTCATTATCTTAACTTCACTGTTATGTCAAGACATGTTATGTTATGTTTTTATTGTTTCTGGATTAATTAATCGTAAATGAACGCAAGCTGCTTTTGTAATAGGTGTGCAATGCTGCATCCATGCCGCTAACTGTGACTTAGGCTAATAATAACAACAGATTTGATTACTCCCTTAAACACACTATAGCTGGACGCCGCCGCCGGCTACTTTGATTATTTCTTGCAGCTGTAGATATTTACCCAGTCAACCATCTGGACATCTGTCTTGTTTGGGAGGTCTCTCAGCCCACAGGTAGAGCAGAATTCCTTGTTTGATTCTAAGATAAAATGTAAAGTTACTTAATGCATAATATTTCCTAAGTTGGTATAATTAATTAAATTACATTAAAATGCAATGATATATTGATTTGAGCAATAACCTGCTGCAAGCAGAATATCCCGTGCCATCTCTCTTCTGAGGTTTCGTATATTTTCTGCTGAAGGATTTATTTGAAATTCCTGTGGAATGACTGGAAACTGTTTCACAGTTTCCTTTATCATCTTAAAAAAATGTACAAAAAATATAGGCTATAAATATTTTGTTGCAAAAATTAAAAAATTACTACTAATAAATTACTTTTACAAGGTTGGGTTTCCAGAAGTACTGATTGCTCATAATTGTTAATAATAGGCCAATTTATCGACATAATTTGAAAGCTAAACCTTTCTAATAAGGATATCAAGTGTTAAGAATTCAAAATGACAAATATTTTAATTATTACTCTGTCTTTGATTTATATGATTGGTTAAGCTTGAAATTCTGACTGACAACTGCGCTGTTTGGTAGATATAAACACAAGGCGGTAATTTTTCGATCTTTGTGAATTTGCTGATGCAGTAGGCCAGCACAGCACACTCTTGCAGGGAGATTCGTCGTAAAGATGAAAGGCGAAATGTATATTTGGTAAGTACACATTTCAAACACATACATACGTTTCTTGATTACCTTATGTATTTTATTGTAATGTTATTTGCAAGGTATAAACAATTTCCCGTTTAACTCGAGTTCCCGCCGAGAGTTGTGATAAAGACGCTGGTAGATGGATACCATGTGTAGCTACCCAGCTACTCATGTGTAACATTTGCTTAATTGCTTTAATTATATACAGTACAGTCCAAAAGTTTGGAACCACTAAGATTTTTAATGTTTTTAAAAGAAGTTTCGTCTGCTCACCAAGGCTACATTTATTTAATTAAAAATACAGTAAAAACAGTAACATTGTGAAATATTATTACAATTTAAAATAACTGTTTTCTATTTGAATATATTTCACAAAGTAATTTATTCCTGTGATCAAAGCTGAATTTTCAGCATCATTACTCCAGTCTTCAGTGTCACATGATCCTTCAGAAATCATTCTAATATGCTGATTTGCTGCTCAAGAAACATTTAATGTGTACAATTGTACAAAATATTTGTGTACAATATTTTTTTTCAGGATTATTTGATGAATAGAAAGTTCAAAAGAACAGTGTTTATCTGAAATCTAATCTTTTGTAACATTATAAATGTCTTTACTGCCACTTTTGATTGATTTAATGCATCCTTGCTGAATAAAAGTATTCATTTCTTTAATTTCTTTTCAAAAAAATAAAAATAAAAATTCTTACTGACCCCAAACTTTTGAACGGTAGTGTATAATGCTTCAGAAACTTTGTATTTCAGATAAATGCTGTTCTTTTGAACTTTCTATTCATCAAGGAATCCTGAAAAAAAAAGTACACAACTGTTTTCAACATTGAAAATAATCATAAATGTTTATTGAGCAGCAAATCAGCATATCAGAATGATTTCTGAAGGATCATGTGACACTGAAGACTGGAGTAACGATGCTGAAAATTCAACTTTGCCATCACAGGAATAAATTACTTTGTCAAATATATTTAAATAGTACACAGTTATTTTAAATTGTCATAATATTTCACAATATTACTGTTTTTTACTGTATTTTTAATTAAATAAATGTAGCCTTGGTGAGCAGATGAAACTTCTTTTAAAAACATTAAAAATCTTAGTGGTTCCAAACTTTTGGACTGTACTGTATATAATATACATACATATATATATATATATATTTCAGAGTTATTTCCAAGGTACAAAACAGCTTACGGTTATGAGAACTTTTTCTGTGTCTGGGCTGCATTTACACTGCACGTCTTAATTCCTAAAGGCCCAAACGGTATCAAACGAAGTTCTTCGTTTAGGGGTAAAACGAAGTTCGAAATGCTTGAGCTGCGATATACTGTAAACGAACATCTGACGGCGCCCACAGTGCTGAGATCGACGTTCAGATGAATATGTAAATTGATTGATTCTGCTATTCTCATTTGTAAGTCGCTTTGGATAAAAGCGTCTGCTAAATGACTAAATGTAATGTAAATATGTGCCATGAACTTAATTCCGATTGGTTGACTATATCAATCCATTATGGCGGCGCAGCTGCTTCTCGAGCTCCCAGATCCTTATCTTTATCCTTATCAATTCAGATGAATGGTAAAGTTTAGCCTCTTTAACTTTTTAACACGTGTTCCTTTTTTAAACACTGTCGTGGGTCAAATGGGAGGAATAATCAAAATTGGTTTATTTCATCCATGCAGTGTAAATGCGGCCTAAATTAATGTAGATGACGAAGATAGTTTTCGTTACAACGTATGCTTTTAAATGTCTGATGAGGTCAGTTTCTAAAGAAACATAATTAATTTATTCATTTTAATACAAGTATTGTAATTGGGTCATTCTGTGACAAATCAACTCATTTTCAGAAACTTCCCCAGCTCATTTTTATTTAATATTTTTTCTGTAGAAAGACAAACATAAATAGCAAAGAAAGCAAAAAACATTAAATGTCACAGATGTATATTTACTGAGTAATCCACTATTTTGTAGAGGGGCATTTTCATTTGTCATTTTCACCTGAGATTTGGAGCCAGATTAGAGGAGTGTAAAAATGACTTCATGAAGATGGCAGCATCATTTTTATTTTTACACAGATTGATATTAGAAAAATCTGTTGATTTATATCAATATCTGTTGACAGATCAAAAATGGTAAAAAGCACTTCTTGTATTTTGTGCCTCAAGTTTGCATGCAACTCAAGAAGTATTAAAGATATTTTAATATCCTTCAAGATTCTGGTTCTTAACAAAATTTCCCTTATGTATCTTCATTTTAAAGGGCCTCGATGGTTCAGTCCCAGAAATATGGAGATCTTAAAGGGTTAGTTCACCCAAAAATGAAAAATCTGTCATTTATTAATCTCCCTCATATCGTTTCACACCCGTAAGACCTTTGTTAATCTTCAGAACACAAATTAAGATATTTTTGTTGAAATCCGATGGCTCAGTGAGGCCTCCATAGCCAGCAATGACATTTCTCTTTCAAGATCCATTAATGTACTAAAAACATATTTAAATCAGTTCATGTGAGTACAGTGGTTCAATATTAATATTATAAAGTGACGAGAATATTTTTGGTGCGCCAAAAAAACAAAATAATGACTTATTTAGTGATGGTCGATTTCAAAACACTGCTTCAGGAAGCTTCGGAGCATAATAAATCAGTGTATCGAATCAGCTGTTTTGAAATCGACCATCACTTAATAAGTCGTTATTTTGTTTTTGTTTTTTGGCACACCAAAAGTATTCTCGTCGCTTTATAATATTAATATAGAACCACTGTACTCACATGAACTGATTTAAATATGTTTTTAGTACATTAATGGATCTTGACAGAGGAAGTGTCATTGCTCCCTATGGAGGCCTCACTGAGCCATCGGATTTCAACAAAACAAAGGACTTATGGGTGTGGAATGGCATGAGGGTGAGTAATAACAGAATTTTCATTTTTTGGGTGAACTAACCCTTTAATGTGGCTCCATGAGTAAATTGGTCACATTTTCAGTGGTCAGAAACCAAATGTGGGTCACTTTGCATACATCTGATACTTTATTTTCTTCACAGTAAAATCTGAGGAACAACTTATGTTGAGTCTTGAAATGTATTGTGTTTTTCTATTAACACAATTGTATAGAAAAATTGTGTTAATAGAATATTTATGTCTGAGTGCCATAAATATTCTTTTTTCCAAAGTATGGTTGTAATTCTAAAAGTATTGAAGGATATTAAGAAATTTTCTTTTTCAAGGCTCTATATAGTTTAATCCCATAGATATTGGGATCTCAACCCACATGGAAAGAACCTATATGTGGATATATGCGCATATATGAAACCTATATGCAGTGTATATGTACATATATGCTGCATATATGCACATATATGATAATATATATGCTGCATATATGCGCATATATACTGCATATATGCTATATATATGCTGCATATATGCGTATATATACTGCATATATGTGTATATATGCCACATATAGGCAAAATTGAGGTGCATATATGTGCATATACAGGAAATATAGGTCTCCTGTATTGCTTCTTCATATCCATATATATGCCCTATACATACAAGATATGTCTTCTATATAGCTAATGGCAGGATCTGGTCATTTTGTAGCTCATATCTCATTTTTGACTGTCATACATGATGCCTAGCTCATATTTTCTATTATCAAGGCAAAAACTAAGAATTAACGAAAAAAATTATGCAAGAACTTATGTATGTGCGAATGTAGCAGTTATGTATTTAGACAATTATTTTGTGATTCCACTTGCCATGACCATATTTGGGGTTTCCTGACGCCATGCTGACTTGGGGTGTTGACGCACTTTGCTGCTTCCCAGTCTGCATGAGACATCACAGCGGTAGGTCGCACAAAGTTTTTGCGGTGATTCAATTAAGGCCATGTTTCATGTAACAGCTGAATTCACATGATATATTTGTATGATTGTAATCCAAAACCCCTCTGTGATGTACATTCAGATGTTTCGTTGATTATTTTTCTTTACTTAAGTTACTTTTAATATCTCTCTTTCTCAGCGTTGTGCGTTGCTGCCGCATGCTGTTTGTATGCTGCACAAGTCCTCATATATTGCCATTTGTGTTATACAGAATAAAGTGAGGACCTGATGGCAAGATTTTTCGCAGTCTGTCTTTGATTACGACACAACGCAGAAAACACACCGCTACACGAACACGTGAAATTGGTCCCACATGGAAAAAACCTATATAAACATATATGTTTCAATATAGGTTTGATATAGGTTTTTAATATATGTGACATATATAAAATTGGCCGTTTTCCTATATTATATGTACATATATGTACATATAATATAGGAAAACGGCCAATTTTATATATGTCACATATATGTAAAACCTATATCAAAACCTATATTGAAACATATATGTTTATATAGGTTCTTTCCATGTGGGTAAGCAGGTCGGAGAGGTGTGAATGTGTTCAGGGGAGACTGAAACTGAATGGGGCTGTTAGCACCACAGAACAATATTGACCATACACTTGAATAGATGACAATAAACATCAATTAACATTTTAGAGTCTTTTCAAAATAAAATCAGATGACATGGTCTTAAAAAACATGTAATAAAACTCAGTTTTAAACTTATCATCTTCAGATTTGAAATGTAACATGGGCAGACATGTGGCTTTAGCTGCAGTGCATTTCTAGATTGCTAAAAGGCCAACTTCACTTTTATTTCCATAAAGATATTTCATTAAAAAAAATTTCTTATAAATTTTCAAAACTTTGAAGCTATTTTTAACTATTTTCTTCATTGTGTCAATAATTATGACTTTACAATAAACTATAAAGTGTCTGCTTTCAAATGAGACCTTACTTATGCTTTTAGTGCAAAGGGTTCATGAACTGTATCTGTTTTAGTTTGGGTATGTCAATTTCTTGGGATTTTCTAAAAGTGGGGGTGCTGGCTAACAGGTTAAGGTAACTTCAGTTATGCCATGTTTAGTGTCTGTGGGTTCGTGTCGGGAAGATTTAAATGCTTGTGTATGCGGTATGTCCATACCTGTGCAACACATCAATATTACAGGAATCTTTAATTAGTTCTTCTTCAAAAACTCAGCCAGTTAATTGCTCGGTCGTAAAAGCCCTGACAGGAGGCGTGTTGTCGTCTATGAGAGAGAGAAAGAACTCCCCACTAAGAGTCAAATTAACAGCTTAAGTTGTTCCATAGTACTTTATCCAATGCAAGATACTGGCAACAACTGTTTAACTGTTTAAACGCACAGCTACCTGACAAATATTAAGGTTATCCCTCCAGTGCGAGGAAGATCCATGCAGATCCGCTCTGACGGAAAACAGTGTTGATGGGAATATTCCGTTTGACAAATTAATAAAATTGGCTGAAAAATTATAATTAAAGTATTATAAAGAGACCCCTTTGTTGTGGTGTGGCAAATAGAAAAATCAAAATTGTGATTAGGTGAAGGATGCGTCAAAAGATATCAAGACCAATACAAGACGAGACGCCCCGAAATGGGATGTTTAGAAATAATTGTGAATGTTGGACTGAACCCTATGAATCAAATTTAAAGGGGTTTGAAGTGTTGGTTGGCAAAAACTTTCTCCAATTGAATGAAGACAAGGGAGAGTTTATTGTCTTTGGTCAGAAAGGATGTGGTTTGAATTCTAATGACAAGTTTTTTTCTTGTTTAGATTATTGTAACTCTTTGTATCTGGGTTAGACAGGCCTCCCTCTCTCGTCTGCAGCTGGTTCACAACTCTGCTGCTAGGCTTTTCACTGGTACCAAAAATAAGACCATATTACTCCTGTATGGATTTCATTACATTGGTTACCGATTCGATACAGAATCCAGTATAAAGTGATGTTGCATGTTTTCAAATCTCTTCATGGCTTGGCATCAGAGTATATTTCTGATTTAATTAGTTTACATAAACCTTTGAGATCTCTTCGCTCCAATGATCAGTCTTGTCTGGCAGTTCCTCTAGGGTCGTTTCACTGGTTGTTAAAAATGTATTTATTTTCCTATAATGTGTTGTAAACTGTAAGTATTTGTTTATTTTTTGCTATTTTCATGTACAGCACTTTGGTACCCACTGTGGTCTTCTGAAAATGCTTCAGAAATAGTTGAGTTGAGAGTGGCATATTTAATCTAGATGTGTATATCAGAGGTAAAACAGAACTTAAAATCATTCTGTTTTACTTCATTACTTTGCTTAGGCACAGTTAAGAGTATGCCTACGGTGCGCACATATTTATGCCAAGCTTATTTTTTATAAATCCCGATATATGCATGGAAAATGCTTACCCACACTTTAATGCCTTTTTTGTTCGTACGCAACGTTTATTCATCAGGCCCCAGAGGTGTAAATGGGTATCTGTCTCACTCGTCTACTAATGATCCGATTGACCAAAATACATCTTAATACCAGTTGTAAACAGGACCTTAGATTTGATTAAAAAAACACTAATTGTTTTCCACATTCTTTCTTTTCTGGAAAAAACCTTGCTGAAGTAGCTCCATAGGAACCTAAAGTAAAAACGCAGGATGAGTGAAGCCATGACGACTTGAGTCCGGGGCCCAACATCAATAAAGACATCCAGTGCTAATAAGAGTTTGAGGATCCTAACACAACATGGAGTTAGCATGGAGAAAGCAAGTGAGAATGGACAAATCACTTGTGATGAACAACCCAGGATGGAGGTCTTGTGGAAGATGAGCATCTGATATGGGCCACATTTAAAGGTCATCTGAACAGCCTCAGCCAAAAAACACAACAAAAACTTATTTTGAGCGGAAAATCAGCTGCAATGTGAATATAGCCTTAATTTCACATGGATACTTATTTTCTGGTGCCATAAGAATGATGAAAGTTTTTTTTTTTTTTTTTTTTGTTACAACAGGGGCTGTATGTACAGAGCCGAGTCTAATTTTAGTGTTAAGTATGTCAAAATACACTAAATACAGCATTAACATCCTGGGTATATCCTATCAGCCCAATGTTACATACCAAAGAGGTCAGATTTATAGATGTGTATTTTACAAGCTAAACGTGTAATAAAATATCAATGAGCCAAGAATTGGGATGTGGATTAAAGAAATGGCATAAAGTATGTCAATGGAAAAATATCATTGTCAAAAAAAAACCAAATGTTTTTTAAAGATGTCTGTAAACCATTTAATAATTTTTTAATGTTAATGTTGTTAACCTGCTACAAGAAAAAGCAGCTTTAAGGGAGTAGGGTAGCATCATGATCTCCTTTCATAGACCTGTATCTTTATAAAAAAAATAAAATAAAAAAAAATTTCTTCTTCTTCTTCTCTTCTTTCCATTTCTTTGTTTGGGAATGGGGGGTGGGAGGGAGAATAGGGTCAACATGTTTGCTGTGACTTACATGTTATTTATTGTGTAATCTGATGTGATATGCAAACTGAAAATACAGTGAATATATTGTTAAAAAAATACAGTATTAAAATCCCTGTGAACTGGATGTTGCAAACGACTTTTCTCCACTGTTGTGATTTCCAAGTGAAACAGAATATTGAATAGAGGGCAGAGTTTTACTTTAGTGCTCCTCCTCTCCATCTCTCACTCATAGCAGACTAACGGTCGGAGGGGAGTGGATTAAGCGTTTTCAACCCAAGCCGTCAAACTGATGTCATTAGAGAAGGGGCACTGTTGCAGAGGGGAGGAGCATTTTCAGATTGATTAAATATTACGAAGCCAAACTATTTTTTTGTGTGTGGATTGACTTGTTCACCACAAAACTAGCAATTTGAGGTAACAAAATAAATAAGGTCAATTTTGATTCTACTGCGACACAGTACACAATGAAATGACGTCCTACACTGCGCCATGATATATGCTAGTACGTCATGTCATTGTGTACGCCATTGCGAAAGTTCAAGTTTTTTTGGACGTACGTTGAATGCATATGGCTGTCCTGCCAGAAGCTCGTTATTTTACTTCATAATGCTTCAGAGGGCCTGGAGTCATATGGATTCATTTTTTTATGGATGGATTATGGATGGAAAACGGGTGTGTAAAGCTCTGGAAAAGTTGGAGCGTAGAGAGGGGGAAGAGGGGCGAGAACAAGACCTACAACACTCTCATTATACAGAATAATGAATATTAATATATATGAGCATGGATAAAATGACAACAAACTCCCAAGCACAAGGGCAAAAGAATATTTAAAAAGGGCTAATAATAGGCTACTTTGATTACATTTACGAGCACTGCAGTCTCATGATAACACAAACACAGACAGAATAAAGACAATTAATTTTTTGTCCATTTTTCTTTGAATTTTCAATCTAAACCAGTCTTTTGTCTATTAGAATAATCATGTAATTGTGATAGGCCACACCACTGTATCGGTGTCCAGTTTGCACATATAATTTATTTGAAGAAGACTTGATAAAATATGTGTGCATACACCATGCTGGTTCATGTTTGGTGCAGGAGAATATGTGAAATATGTCTATAAAAACTGTAAACCTGGATCCTTAACTCTGTATGAGCTTGGATCCACGTGGCTAGCGTTGATAAACACAAAGCAAAGCTCCGTACTGAAACCGATCAAATAAACGCTCCACCTGTATATCACAACAACAATTGTATTTTTCATGTGTTCGTATTCAAAATCCAGTTCTGACTGCATCACGGGCAAAATACAAACAACACTCATGTGCTGCTGTGCTGAGGAAAACATACATATGGCTTGTTGTATGTCCGAACGCAGAGGTGAATGAACACAATTTTGTGACATTTGAATTCTCTGCTGTAATGTGATCTCATGCGAACATATTTTCCATTTGTGCTGGTAAATTACAGCAAAACAATCCTCATGCACCCAAGCTTTTGCTCTGGTCGTCTCGCAGGAAAACATATTTTTGTGTTGTAGCATTGAGGAAACGAACACCAACGATATGTCTCTGAATGACAAGAGACCGAGGCGAGAGAAGTGATGCTTCCTCATGCTGAATATTGAATATCGCTGAATACTGATGACGTCAGATTTTGTGACATTGCTCCGACTTTGCTTTCCAGACCGGAGGACAGAAATTGCTCTAAAAAAAGCAAAATAATTAATTTCAACTTTTAAATAAAATTAACGAGCACCTTTAGTGTTTTCAATGATGTGCAGCCTATACATATCTGTTCATAGCTCAAAAAATGTGTTCTGGGGTTTCATGACCCTTTAATGTTAGTTAACCACATTTCTTTAGTTTAATAGCATAAAAATTGGCATTTGTTGAAAATTACATAAGTCCAAAATTTGAAAAGGCTTTTAAAGTATTGTTAGTTCATGTTAACTATAGTCTGCAGGATAGTGTTAATTTATACACAACCTTATTAAAGTGTTCCAGGTACATTAAACATACTAATGCTTACATGGAGGGACTACCCTAGAATATCATGCACTTTGCCAACTTTTTCTTATTTTCACTGGCATTTCTGGACTATTGTTGAAGACTAGTGCATATTCAAGCCTAAATTCAGTATGAGTAAAATACTTAAGTACAGTTAAAATCAGATACTCCAAGACTTTAACTCAGGTTGTCTTAAAATTGGTCACTTTTAACTTGGAGTAATTTTCGTTGTAAAGTATGTGTACTTTTATTCAAGAATTGTTTTCAGTTCTCTTTCGAGTGAATCCTTATGTGGACCTTAAGGTCCCCTTTAAATATGAAACTCCACACTGATCACATGTAAATGATTTCTCTTCAGTGTGAATATTCATGTGTTCCCTAAGGCTTCGTTCCATTGTGAAGCCATTCTCGCACAGAATGCAGGTGTAAAGGCAGGAACACACCAAGCCAACACCGACAAACTAGTGGCGCCGAAAGCAGACTGCAGGTTTGGCTCACGTCGGCATATGTGTCCAGAGTTGCCCTGAATCGGCATTGGAGTTCCTCGGCATCGGAGCTCCTCGGTCCATCTGATCCTCAGTCCAAACCGACGCTCGACAGCCGACGGACAAGTAGCACGTCCCTTCTGCGCCTGTGTAAGATGAAATGCCTTTGCAAACCAGGTGTGTTCCTGCCTTAAGGCTTTTCTCCAGTGTGAGTTCTCATGTGGACTTTAAGACTTTCTTTTCGAATTAAACTCTTTCCACACTGTTGGCAGGTGTAAGGCTTCTCTCAAGTGTGAAATCTCATGTGGACATTAAGGTTTCCTTTATGTGTGAAACTCTTTCCACATTGTTGGCAGGTGAAAGGTTTCTCTCCAGTGTGAACTCTCGTGTGGCCTTTAAGGTTTCTTTTATGACTGAAACTCTGTCCACATTGTTGGCAGGTGAAGGGTTTCTCTCCAGTATGAACTCTCATGTGGCCTTTAAGGGTTTCTTTATGTCTGAAACTCTTTTCACACTGTTGGCAAGTGTAAGGCTTCTCTCCAGTGTGAATTCTCGTGTGGACATTAAGGTTTCTTTTATGACTGAAACTCTGTCCACATTGTTGGCAGGTGAAAGGCTTCTCTCCGGTGTGAATTCCCATGTGGATTTCAAGTGTTCCTTTACTATTGAAACTCTTTCCACACTCTTGACAGATGTAAAGCTTTTCTCCAGTGTGAATTTTCATGTGGCCTGTATAGCTTCCCTTTTGACTGAAACTCCTTCCACACTGTTGGCAGGTGTAAGGCTTTTCTCCAGTGTGAATTCTCACATGGACTGTAAGGCTTCCCTTTTGACTGAAACTCTGTCCACATTGTCGGCAGGTATACGGCTTTTCTCCAGTGTGAATTCTCACGTGGTCTTTAAGGCTTTCTTCACGTGAGAAACTCTTTCCACACTGTTGGCAGGTGTAAGGTTTCTCTCCAGTGTGAATTCTCATGTGGACTTTAAGGCTTCCTTTATGTTTGAAACTCTGTCCACATTGTTGGCAGGTGAAAGGTTTATCTCCAGTATGAATTCTCATGTGGACTTTAAGGGTTTCTTCACGTGTGAAACTCTGTCCACACTGTTGGCAGGTGTAAGGCTTCTCTCCAGTGTGAATTCTCATGTGGACTTTAAGGCTGTCTTCACGTGTGAAACTCTTTCCACACTGTTGGCAGGTGTAAGGCTTCTCACCAGTGTGAATTCTCATGTGGACTGTAAGGCTTCCCTTTTGACTGAAACTCTGTCCACATTGTTGGCAGGTGAAGGGTTTTTCTCCAGTGTGAATTCTCATGTGATTTTCAAGTCTTCCTTTTCTATTGAAACTCTTTCCACACTCTTGACAGATGTAAAGCTTTTCTCCAGTGTGAATTCTAATGTGGACTTTAAGGCTTCCCTTTTGACTGAAACTCTGTCCACATTGTCGGCAGGTATACGGCTTTTCTCCAGTGTGAATTCTCATGTGGTATTTAAAGGTTTCTTTATGTCTGAAACTATTTCCACACTGTTGGCAGGTGAAATAACTTTTAGTTCCAATCTTTTGAGCTCTTTTTTGTGAGGAAGCCTGTGTCGCTCTTTCCCCAGTCATGAAATCATGATGTTTATAATAATGTTCTTCCTCTTCTTGCTTTTCATTAAGTTCATGACTCATCTCTTTCAGTTCCATTAGGTCTAGGGCAAAAAAAGACATAAAACAATTTAGACATTTAAAACATCAAAACCAACAACATTGTAACACAGTTCGTACATGTACGGGAAGAAGGAGGCGGGAACTGGCGAATGTTTAAACAAAACTTTAATTTCAAAATAAACAAATACAACACGAAAGTAATGCCAGCAGACCCTCGCGGACGTCTGCCGACCACACAAACATCCAGGCCTGGTCCTCTCTCGTCCTTCACTGTCGTCGCTCCTCCTTTTATGCACCCGGAGCTCCTCCGTGAGAGACCCTCGCGCCATTCTCTCATGGCTCTTGCCCGGCCTGGTCGCCACAAACATGTTTGTATCCTATGGATCAGGAATGGGCAGCTTTGGTACTGGAGGGCCACTCTTTTGCAGAGTCAAGTCTCATCCCTAATCAAATACACCTGCCTGTAATTTTCAAGCATTCCTGAAGACTTAAGGCTGATTTTTACTTCTGCGTCATGTGTACCCCGTAGGTATAGTGTTGGCTGTGAGTACCACATGTAGAACGAGAAAGACGTTATTTTTTTTATATTCATCAAGATTTTGTAACCATTTCTGGACAAGCTTACGATTAGGCAATATACAAAACAAGCTTACATTATATCTTAAGGTTTTCTTTTAGTTCAAAGCATTAAACAATATGTGCAAGCAAAACATATTGTTACATGTGCCGTGGATCCATGTTCTATTATCATCATATGGACTCGATTTCCCACAACCCCCCACCTAGGAACCAATCATGCACTCACACCT
The DNA here is from genome assembly GCF_018812025.1 of Megalobrama amblycephala. Classification (NCBI taxonomy): domain Eukaryota; kingdom Metazoa; phylum Chordata; class Actinopteri; order Cypriniformes; family Xenocyprididae; genus Megalobrama; species Megalobrama amblycephala. The sequence goes on along the minus strand of NC_063057.1, from coordinate 24,921,250 downwards.
GTTTCCCATCAGTGACACTTTATAAGCTGCACTCACACACACACTCATTGCTAAATTATAGCTGTGTCTCATTTAATTTAATTTCGAAGGCTGCATCCTCAAGAGGACGAATCCTATGTGGTATATGGAGTATCCTTAGCCAGAATTAAACGAAACGTCTTTTGTAGGACACACAGGCAGGAAAGGAAACAGGAAGTATATCGTTGTTATGCCAACGCGTTCACGGCAGCCATGTTGCGCTCTCAGCCAATGAATGAAAATTATTAATAAATTTGTATGTAATTTGAAAAGAAAATGTATTTACTTGTTTTATTTTGGGTTATACTTAAGGAGCTGGCAATGTACAACAGATATCTGTTACAGAGACAAAGGAGGAGGATATTAGGCAGAACAAAGTTTAAAACAAAAACAAGCTTGAAACTACTTACATTTAAAGGTCATCATACTATAAGTATATCCTGTAAGTTTAAGAGCTGAAAACTTCCTTGTTAGTCCAATAAAAGCTTTAATTGACACCAGACCCAGAAAATGACAGGATTTACAAAGTGGGGATCTATGATGTCAAAGGGCAGCTAGCACTGCCTCTGCCGAAGAAGAACGGTTACTTCATCACTGCCTGTTTAGCCCCGCCCACCGATCCACGCATTACATGCAATAGAATAGGTAGCCTAAGTAACATAGGTCTATGTGGTGCTAAAGCAGATCGAGCTACCAAGCAATAAACATGTCATTGAGGATTACAAAATATTGTGCAGTGCCTGGACTCGATAGTAACGCAACATGTGAGTAACTGTGTTAAATCTAATGCTTAATTTGATAGGTGATGATTCATGTACAGTCGGATGATCTTTGTCTGTGTGTCAGTAAATCAAATCAGTGACTAAACTTCACTTTGCGTTGTTTCTCTTAGTAGGTTGAAAATAATCTGTTATTTAATGGTGATTGAATTATATAAAGAAAGCTCAAAGAAAGCCCCCTTTGCAATCGTTGGAGCAGCACGTTGAAGCTGTCAATCAAAAAGGCGTGAGTTTATCAGTGACTGACACGCAAACTCCCGTTTTATTCAGCGAATCTCTTAGTTATATCATGTTTGCACTGTTAGTGAAGATGAAAGCATTTGTTAGTATACAGAAACTGAGTTGCAATGATGAACAAAATGTCTGTGATCGACTACAATGTTCATCTCTGCAACCTCTGGAGGACGCAGCATTCAAAATGAGACACAGCTATTGTTTAGCCTTGTATCCAACCTTGTTTCCGTGTTCCTTGATCCTTGCCTGTGTTTTTGACCCTGGACTGTTTCCTTGTTTAGGATTGTTTGCTGCCTGCCTAGACTTTTGCCTGTGATTGAATTATTCTTCTTGTATCTGTTTGCTGGTGTTTGACGCTCTGCCTGTATGACTACACTCATCCTATTTATAAAGCCTCGAGTCAGTATATGATTATTTATTTTGTGTTTATATTGTTTCACATGTTCATATTGAGAAAAAACTACAATATCCACATGCTTGGGTGAGAAAACGAGCTGCACTAATATATGTTGCAGATGTTTCTTCTTCGTGGCGAAAAAGGATGGAGGCTTGCGGCCCTGTATTGATTATCGTGCACTGAACAAGATCACCGTTAAGTTCCGGTATCCCCTTCCTCTTGTCCCAGCTGCTCTAGAACATCTCCGTGGTGCCACTGTGTTCACCAAGCTGGACCTCCGCAGCATGTACAATCTCATCTGGATACGCGAGGGGGACGAGTGGAAGACCTCGCCTTCGTCACTCCCACCGGCCATTATGAACATCTCGTCATGCCGTATGGCCTGGTCAACGCCCCCTCCGTATTCCAAGATTTCATACATGAGGTCCTCCGGGAGTTTCTCCATCGATTTGTCCTGGTCTACATAGACGACATACTTATCTACTCCCAGAGCTTGGCCGAACATCGCCACCACGTTGCGGAGGTCCTCCAATGCCTACAGCAGTTTCATCTCTTCTTGAAAGCTGAAAAATGTTCATTCCACCAACCTTCAGGTTCACTTCCTCTGTTACATCATCGATCACAGTGGCATCCGGGTGGACGATTGGAAGGTGGAAGCTATCAAGACCTGGCCCACACCATCCACAATCAAAGAACTCCAGCGCTTTCTTGGCTTTGCTAACTTCTACCGCCACTTCATAAAGAATTACAGTTCCATTGTTCATCCACTCACCAAGTCTCTGTCCTGGACTCAAGAAGCCACCAACGCCTTCGAAGCCCTCAAGAAAGCCTTCACCACCGCTACACTCCTCGTCCACCCAAATCCAGATCTGCCCTTCGTCATGGAGGTGGACGCGTCCACCACAGGAGTGGGAGTGGTGCAATCTTAGCAGCAGGGGACGCCAAGTAAACTCCATCCATGCGCCTTCTCCCACAAGCTCAACCCAGCGGAGGTCAACTACGACATCGGTGACCGCGAGCTCCTGGCCGTCAAGCTTGCTTTGGAAGAGTGGAGGCATTGGTTGGAGGGAGCTAAACATTCCTTCCTGGTCTTAACTGACCATAAGAACTTGGTATACCTGAGAGCTGCAAAGAGACTTAATCCCAGTCAAGCACGGTAGGCCATGTTTTTCTCCCGATTCGACTTCTCGATTTCCTATCGCCCTGGCTCCAAAAATGTAAAGGCAGATGCCTTGTCCTATCTCCATGCTCCAGATGAAAGGAACGAAGAACCTGAAACAATTCTCCCCGAGTCAATCTTTGTGAGCCCCATCTCCTGGTCGGAAGAGACCTTACCCTCCTGCAATGCCTCCACCAACGCTCTGCCGGGTTGTCCCCAAGGCTTGCAGTACATCACAAGGACACAACGCACTCCACTGATTCACTCTGCTCAAACGTCACTTGGCACTGGCCACCCGGAGGTCAATGAGACCTTCTCGCTGCTAAAGGAGCGCTTCTGGTGGCCCAACATGGCCAACGACGTCAGAAGGTACGTGCAGGGCTGCAGGGAGTGCGCCATCTCAAAGAGCCCTCGTCATCTCCCAGCCGGCAAGCTCGATTCTCTGCCCGTTCCTGAGCGACCCTGGTCACACCTGGGAGTGGACTTCATTACGGACCATTACGGGACATCAGACTGCATCTGCCCTGCAAAAAACTGAGTCCCAGATTCATTGGCCCATTCACCATCACCAAACAGATCAACTGGTCACTTACCAACTCCAACTCCCTCCACAGTACAGAATTCACCCCACATTCCATGTGTCTTTACTAAAGCATCACCATCCTTCTGTTTCTCCCCCCACAGAGCCTGACGTGGCAGCCGCCGAGCCCCCCCTTCCACTCATCCTGGACGACGGTGCAGCCTACGAGGTTCGTGGAATCTTGGACTCCCAGCGCCGTGGTGGTCAACTAGAATACCTAGTGGACTGGGAAGGCTACGTTCCCGAGGAGCACTCTTGGGTCCCCAGAAATGACATCCTCAATCCCAATCTTCTTAAAACATTCCATGCCAGCCACCCTGACAGACTTGCCCCACGTGGAAGAGGACGGCCACCACGACGTCGGGGTCCTTGGCCCTCAGGAGCGGGCCATGGGGGGGTGGGTACTGTCACAGATATGCCAGGCTCCACCATCAACCAGTCACAGCGCACCCAATCACCAGAGTACTAATCACTGACACCTGCACCTCATCAGCACTCATCAGTCACAGTATAAAGGACTCACACTCACTGTCCGGTCTCGTTTTTATCATACTTACCTGTATGCTTACCTTAAGGACTCCAGACGATCTACTTAACTGTCTCCAACGTCTCCTGATTCCCTCGTGTGCTTCTCCATCTGTGTGTGAGTGTTTCCAGTCTCCAGCGTCCATACTCTCCAGCGTCATTCAAGCTCTTCACTCCTACGATCACGAGACAGTATTACCACTATGCATTGCTTCATTTATCTATACTTCACGTTAAACTCACCTGCACAACTGTTTTACTCTACTGGAATCAATAAACATCACTGTTTCATTCAAATTCAAATAGTCTTTTTATTTTTTTGAATATTAATTACAGATCGAATATTCAAATATTGAACTATTTGTGCACACCCCAGCATAGACTACTGCTCAGAGTCTCGGGTGTAGGTGCAACACAGAAATAAAAATCAGCCTTTACCGTTACATTTTAGGGTTGGGTTAATTTTTACAGGTTTATTTGATCAGGGATGGAGCTCTACAGAATAGTGTCCCTCCAAGACCAGAGTTGCCTATCTATAGATCTTATACAGCAGTGGTTTTCAAACCTGGTCCAAAGGGACCCACCACTGTACATTTTGTATGTATGCTTTATTTTTCACATCTGGTTAAGATCATCAGCTTGTTAGAAGATTGCTGACATTGATGGAGGAATTTACAAACTACAATTTCTGTTCATCAATAAGGTGAGAACCGGACCCCATATAAACCTAAATATATTCAAATTATTTAAATGAAATGAAAAGTGTTTTATTATTCAATAAGTAAAAGAAGATATTTGTTGTTGTAATGTCAGACATAGCACACACAATAGTAGTAGCCATTCTGTACTCCGGCACGGTTAGCGATCTCACTGCCCCTTCAAGCAGGCCAGGGCCCGTTACGGAGCGATCACACTAGTGACATTAGACAGAAAGAATGAGTGCTTATGAGATGTGTTTTCCTCAGCAGAAAACTGGTTATACTGTAACTATGGTTATACTCTTACCTGTAAATGTTACAAATTCATGCAAGTGTGTATGTTCTGACAACAGGCTCCATTAAACTTCAGTGAACGAATACCAGTATGGACATGAACATCAAACAGACAGAGCACAGTTGAATAGGAATGAAACACAAGATGTCCTGTTCCTGGAGCCCTGATCAAACGCACCTGAAGCAGTGAATTAAGATCTTCAGGGGCACTTGATAATTACAGGCAGGAGTGTTTGATTAGGGTTGGATCTGATGCTGCGTTCCAGGCAGGTTTTTGAGCCCGTAAGTCACGACTTCAAATCACGACTCACGACTTTGTAGCGTTCCAGGAAAGTCACGCCAAAATGCAAAGTGTAAACAAACCAACATGGCGGACCGTAGGGGGCTTATGCTCATTAACAATTATTTCTATCTCCAAAGGTGCTTACTCCTTGCTTATTTGAGGGAAACGGAGGAGGAAAACGGCGCATAAGGCAAGAGAAGCGGTTATACCTTTTATTTTACCGTGCACTTGCATAAACACCGCATCCGTAGGGGCTGCCATTGATGTTTCGCTGGCTATGTGACGTCAGAACCCGTAACTGGGAGTACATCGATCTAGTACGAGTTCACGGGTGGGAAGTCACGGCTTTGACTGCTGTACCAGTGCACTTTCACGGGTAGAAGGTCATAAAAACACGGGTTACGGGTTGCCTGGAACGCGGCATAAACTCTGCATGTTTGTAGATCTCCAGGAACAGGATTGGTCATTCAGCTCTGATACTCTGTTCTGAGACTGATGGATATTTCAAATACATCTACAAAGTGCCTGTTGAGGTACTCCAGGGCTGCGCTCAATTTCAGATTTTTATGCCCTTCCCTTGCTAACTTCGCTCCATCTTAAGGACTCAAATGTACATCATTGTTTACACTGAACCAACACTGGCAGAATCTGTCTAGCTACTTTAAATGAACCTCTCTGAGCTCTTGATTGCTTGGAATATGCAATGGAGCTGATTTGTAGATGCACTTATACTAAGTAAGTTATTGGCAGATCTGAGGGACCTAGGAGCTCAAATAAGATTCACATAAATAAGATCAGAGATATAGGATGGTGCTTGTCCATTAAGAGCTTTAAAAACAATCAGCAACATTTTAAACTGAATTCTGAAAAGGACAGGAAGCCAGTGAAGGGAGGCTAAACTGGAGTGATATGATCATGTTTTTTTGCACTAGTTAACAGTCAAGCTGCTGCATTCTGGACCATCTGCAAATGTGCCAATGAAGATTGAGGAAGGCCAAGGTACAGCGAATTACAATAGTCCAGCACTGATGTGATAAATGCATGAATAACTCTCTCCAAATCTTGAAAGGAAAGTGTTGAAGTCTGGAAATGATTAAATGCATATTAAATGCTTATAAAGGGGTAGGCAGACCGCCCCTTGGGAAATCTGACCATAATGTAATTCATCTTTTGCCCAAATATAAGACTGTAGTGAAGAGGGCAAAGCCTGTTGTTAAGCAAATAAGGTCAATTTTTAACTGGCAATGTAAGACAGGCATGGGAAGGATTAAATAATATATTTAATCCCTCCCATGCCTGTCTTACATTGCCAGTTAAAACTTGACCTTCTATCCTATTTTTATAATCAAATTTTACTTTAAGAATTTCCCCCCTCAACTGTCTCCCAACAATGGGTAGGTCTAAAAAAACAGGATGATAGTTTGGTTTTTACTTACAAAACTTTTATTAATGATCTGAACAACTTTTATGGCAGATTTGAAACTGAGGACGATAGGACAGAATGTGATGTGATATGCAATAATCTCCCTGTAGAAACATCAATAGTTATCAACGAGGCTGATGATACTGCAAGCCTTTGAAAACTGAAGCCAAACAAAACCACTGCCCCAGATGGTTTAAAAGCCAGACTTCTTAAAGATTGTGCTTCTCAATTAAAATGAGTTTTTACAAGGCTATTTCAGTTTTTTTTAGATACTTGTACAGTGCCAAAATTATGGAAATATTCAATAATAAGGCCTGTGGCAAAAAAGCCTGTTGGCAGTATATTAAATGAATTTCGGCCTATTGCAATAACTTCCATACTATGTAAAACTATGGAGCGAGTCTTGGCTAACCACCTAACTTCAACTGTGGCCTCGAGGTTAGATCCACTTCAGTTTGCATATAAGTGTAACAGAGGCACAGATGCTGCTGTACTGACCCTGCTAAACACAGTTACAAAACATCTTACGAATCCCAAAGCATGTCAGAATTTTATTTGTGGACTTCACATCGGCTTTTAATTCAATGAAGACACACATTCTCTTAAAAAGGCTTGTTGATCTTGATGTTGATACAGGGTTAGTTTTATGGATTAGAAACTTTCTTTCCTGCCGTCCACAGAGGGTCTGTGTCAGAGGTATTATGTCAGACGTCCTCACTTTAAGCACAGGTTGCCCACAAGGCTGTGTTCTTTCTCCTGTGCTCTTTTCTTTATTTACAAACGTATTTACAAAAGTTTTTGGTTCAGGAAGAACATTTTATATTATTAAAATATGCAGATGATATGGCCTTAGTTGGCCTACTGGACAAAACTAACTCTGTATGATGTTGCTTATTTGTCTCACACTAAGGCCCTTGAAACTTGGTGTCATTTTAGCCAATTAGAAATTAATGTTATGAAAACAAAATAATTAATTATGTGTACAAAAACAGATGACAATCCAACCAATTTCAGAATTACAGAATTTTAAATATCTCGGCTCAATCCTGGACTCACAGGTGAGCTTTGTCGATAACTCTGAGTATATCTTTAAAAGATGTTCAGAGCAATTATTTCTTCTAAGACAACTTAGTGGCTTTGGAGTTAGTCAGCATATTTTAGAACTTGTTTACAAATCTATTGTGGAGAGTGTACGTCTTATCATATCCCTGCCTGGTATGAACATTTAAACTGCAGATCTAGGAATAAGCTCACCAGAATTGTGTCAAAGGCAAGCAAAATAGATGGCAGACCACAGAAGCCCCTAGGACAACTTTATGTTGAAAGGGGAAGGAAGAAGGCGAGAGGTATCCTTGCATATAGTTCACACCCTCTCTTTAGCCAATTTGATCCCTTGAGATCAGGTAGGCACTACAGAATACCTTGAACAAAATTGTTTTCAAGCGATCATTTATTCCAAATGCTATTAAAATTCTTAATTCTGCAAGTGTTTGACAAATGAAATTACATGGCATGAATTGTAATTTTATGAAATGTGAATTTGTCTGTTTTCTTGTTCTGTTTTTGCTGTTTTTTAAAGCGGAACTCAGTAAGGTGAAGGTTCCTTCAGTGAATCACATTGTTGTAAATACTCCAAGCACGGCTCTGGACTACAACGACTACAACGCAATAAATAACTAACTACCTTGATTCCAAAGCTACTACTTCTTCTCCCAGTGGCTGAACACCAAGACCTTCATTTGAACCATATCTAATAAAATGAATGTCAAAATTAATTCCTAAAGTCATAATTTGTAAATGTAGTTGGGAAACATACGGCTCACGATCCGACTCTTCTGTGATGCTAGACACTGGTATCTGTGGTTGTCTTTGCTGTCCCTTGCTTGGCGTAGAAGTTGTTTTCCAACATTTGTAACTAAAAAAAAAGTAATGCAGTCTTATTACAGCACATTGTCAATAGTATGTAAATCTTTCAAAAGGAAATGAATACTCAATTTGGACAACAGTCAGGAGCAACGCATGCCTTGGCATTAGCTTTGAAATCTTGCATTGGTCTAAAGTGAAGCCAGTCGCTGACGCAACGTAAACAATATTCTGGGAATTTACTATACTATTGAAACTACCGGTTGAACTGCAGTTGTCTCACATAAAGCCCATACATGACAAATAGAGAAACACTCATCAATCCCACCACATAGTAACATAGCAGGCGAATTAGCATGCTTGCTTCTCTGCGAGCCGATAAGCTAAATACATGCCACATAACAGTGGCTAAATCTCGATGGACATGAAATAACAATAGATCTAATGGAAACAGTAAGAAAATAAAGTTGTTTGGCAAGGTTACTTACAAGTTCAACAACATAAAAGCCATGTCGGAATCGGTTTGAAGTCCTTCGCTCTGTTTCAGTTGACGCCATTCCGTAAAAGCTGGTCCAAGGTTGACTCGAGAATGAGCTCTCTCTCGGTCTAGTTCACGTTTTCTCTTCCTAGAATCTTCGGACAATGGTTTCCTCCGTTTTTTTAGTGGCTCCGCCATGACTGATGATGAAATAAATGTCGTTTTGGTATGATCGAAGTGAGATCATATTGTGTGAGGTCGCTATGTGTATATTGAATTACTGTAAAGCATTTTGTCACTCTCGCGTGACCGTGAACATGAGGCGAGATTGTGTCGGGTCAGCACAGCTCAACTTGCAAGTACTGTTTTCTGACCTAGACGTGCCAGAGGGGGTTAGTGCACGCCTCAAACACACCAATACAAGTCAATTAACCATCGTAAGGACTTAGAAAACTATTTATGAAGGTAAAAAAGTTACTTGTGCTGGTGAGCCAAATACAATTTTTCACCTTGGTGGACAATAAAGATATACAATATAATACAATACAAATTCTCAGTTGATAGAAGCTGTTTTTAACAACTAAGCTCATTTGTTTTTCAAGACAAAGCTCAGAGTCAAAGATAACACCTACATTTTTTGCATGTGACATAATATATAGAGTAAGATTGTCTAAGTAATTGGCTTTAGACTTTCTGTTTTTGGAGGGTCCAAAAATAATCACCTCAGTTTTGTCATTGTTAAGCTGGAGGAAATTATTTGCCCTCCAGCATTTAATACCCTCAAGACAGTCCATGAGAGGCTGCAGAAAATCTCTAGTTTTCAATGGAAGGTACAACTGAGAATCATCAACATAGAAATGAAAAGAAATTTTGTGTTTTCTAATTATGTTGCCAAGCGGAAGCATGTACAAATTAAAGAGTAATGGCCCCAATGTTCCAATGTTTTCTTATGTTCCAGAAAATACTGTATCTATAAAAGGGCTATTTTAAAATACTTGAATATGTGCCACACTTACTGCTGCTAGCTGGTGGCATGATAACAATTGATGAACAACAATTGATCAGCTCCCATGACCAAACATACAACCCCAACATAAAATGTGATGCAGTTGAAATTTCTCCTTTGGAAATGGATTTGTATACGTTGCATAGTTAAGATATCTCCAGAAGGGGGACTGGGGCTGTGTGGTGCAGTTTGAGGTGTCTCGGCAAAAGGGGAGATTGAAACTGTGTATCAGTTCGAAGTGCCTTTACAGGTAGAGTTAGACACCGGTCCTGATGTGTGAAGGAGATCCATTTAGATCCACTCTAATGGACAACACAAAACTCCCTCAAACTTCCTAGCTATTCCGTTTTTACTGTTATTTCTGTTTCTTATGCGTTACATTTTTATTATGTATAAATGACTCTTCTTTATGTAAAACACTTTGAATTACCATTGTGTTTTAAATGTGCTATACAAATTGCCTTGCCTTGCCTAATTCAACTCAAATTGTGGGACTCAGAAGTACTTTAGTCAGACTGAAGTACTTTAAGTCTTTGGTTCTTTTAATTGTGATGATTTTGGCTCACATTTAAAGGGGCTCTATGTAAGATTTTTACTTTAATAAAGCATAAAAATAAAAATATAAAAATGTTTGCAGATATTTAGGAAACATGCTAAGTTCACCTACTTGTTCCTCAGAAAAACAATGCTACAGCCGGATATTCTACTTTGAAATGTGCGTTCCGTGTCGGAATGTCTGTCTTTCTGTCTGTCGGAAGGTCTGTGCGAAACCATGTGCTGCCAGTGTATCCAATAGTATTTCGACATCACAAAATGCCGCGTACTGCAGCCATGGAAACCAACAAACAAACTGGGTCAGAGAATCACAGATTCTTCCTGACCTAAAAAGCCTCTGCATCCATCAAAAAATCTCTATGAACAACAGATAAATCAACTCATCAGCAACCATATGCTGTAAAAGCTGGCAATCCGCGTCTCTGAACGAGGGGGCGGGGCAAACAATATTTTACACTGGGTGTCATTCCTACATAGAGATCCTTTAACAAAAACCCACCAATTCACAATCTAAATTAAAATATTCCTAAAGATCAATAAAAAAGGATATTTTAAACAGAAATGTCAGGCTTCTGGAAAGTATGTTCATTTCTATGCACTCAATACTTGGTTGGGCTCCTTTTGCATGAATTACTGCATCAATGCGGCGTGGCGTGGAGGCAATCAGCCTGTGGCACTGCTCAGGTGTAATGATGCCCAGGTTTCTTTGACAGTGGCCTTTAAAACCTGAATAATTCCAAATTAACTTTTGACAGGAAAATACAACTAAGAAGATGTCGTTTACAAGTAGCGCGTTGATTCAGCATGGAATGCAAGACTCTCACTCTCTCAATCTCTCTGCATGTGTGTGAGAAACACAGCACTCTCAGCAAAACTACGGCGAGTCGTGCGTCACACTAGAGTTTGAGCTGATTGAGCTGAACTGAAATAGTACAGAATGATTTGTTGAGAGAGAGAGCGAAACTCTAAATGGGAGTGAAAATATATCTATACTAACTATCTAGCTCATCCATGATTTGTTTGAATATAACAGGCTAAAATAATGGACACAATCTTAATAGAACATGAGCTATACTTAATATTGCATTATTTTGACCCAAATAATGTATTGTTGGCTATTGCTACAAATATACCCGTGCGACTTATGACTGGTTTTGTGATCTGGGGTCACATTTAATGGAAACACTGAATTTTAAAGTGATGTTGTCTTACGGGTGTGGAACGGAATGAGGGTAAGAAATAAATGACAGAATTTTGATTTTTGGGTGAACTAACCCTTTAATTACAAGTAACCAGCCCTAAACCAAACCCTAACCCTTGCTCTACAGTAAGTCCACTTGAATGAAACGACTGAGTGAATTCAGACACTGAGTGCGTCTGAAGGAAGGGCTGCTGATTTCACAGAGTTTGTGCTGCTGTTTAATAATAATTTGAAACTGGAAATTCATTCAGCATGTGCAAACCTTAATTAAACCATTTCATGATCAATTAAACAGGAATTTATACCTGAATGATATTATGCTGGAATGAATGGATTCTGTAATATTATCTGTAAGATTATACTTCTATATATTCTCTATTTCTGTAGAGCTGGACATTTTAATAATGATCAAATGACTGAGTTCAGCTTTGAGAATGAAACCAACCTGTTTGTTCCTCAGTATCTTCATGTTTCACACTGAATGTTTCTTCAATCTTTATTTCTTCAAACTCCTCTTTAATAAACTCAGTCTTTATGTCTTCAGTCTCCTCTTTAATAAACGCCATCTTTATGTCCTCTGTCTCCTCTTTATTAAACTCCATCTTCATGTCTTCAGTCTCCTTCTCTTTAATAAACGGTCTTCAATGACCTGGTTGGACACAAAAACACTCAAAACTAACGCTGAAAATTAATAAACCTCATATTTAGACATTTATGATCTACATTTGGCATTTAAATAACAATAGATTATATTTAAATGATTACTCTTTTTATGAAAACATGATTAGTTAGCTTGTTAGTGTTGGTTGTTTTCGTTCATTTTCAATGTTTGAGCAGCACGTGTCGTGATTCACTGAATCATTTCTCAAAGTGTTTGATTCAATTGACTCGGAGTTGAAAAGTTCAGTTTCTCCGTCATTACTCTCCAGAGACTGAACTCGTGTTCATGATAAACTCATTTATGATATATAGAGAGAAATGAGACGCATGTTTACTGTTTCTCATCAGTAGATGAGTTTTACTCACACAAATAACATTCATTACAGTTAGATAAAGAATCACAATGTTACATTAAATAGTAAATAAACTATTTTAACATCGCTGGTAAAACTATTAAAACTACAAAACTTTCTGTCGATTAAAACACCTTAAATTCTTAAAACAAACCTTTATTCAGCAGAATCACAACAGATGCAGGAGCCCGGCGCAGTCTTATGACGTCATGTCGTCACTCCAAAATAAAAGTCATGCATCGTCTACAATCACAGAAGTGCATAGAAATCCAACTATTTTTCCAGATAATTTTTATATATTAAAATTAAAACAATGACAAATGTACAAACAATGTTTTATATATATATATATAAGACACATTGAGACACAAACCTTTACATTTAATCGTGTTTGGCCCCATTTATTTTCGATCACAGTGCACACACGTACAAACTTTTGGTCCAAAAGTGCACACATTTGTAGAAAAACACGTTTATCTCAGATTTCATTATATAGAATATAAGCCGGGCCATACACAGGGTTTCATAATTAGCCTGGTCAGAAAATGTTGTTTGTTTGGGGGGTACGGGGGCATGGTTCCCTAGAAAATTTAGATTTCCCTGGTGTACATATGTGCATTTTTAAGACATTTTAAAGGGGTGGTTCAGTGTTTTTTTTTTCTAGGCTTGATTGTGTTTTTGGGGCACAATTTAACATGTCTTAATGCTTCGTTTTTTTTGTTTGTTTTTTTTTTTTTTTTAAAAAAAGCCTTATTTTTCATATATTTTACCTTTATTCTACACCTCTGCTTCCAATGTCATTTGAACTTTGACTTCCTGCTTCTATGAAGCCACTCCCTCCGAAATACACAATGAGCTCAGTGCTGGCCCAGTGTATTGTGATTCGCTGAAGCATCCGGAAACGCCACACCCCTGACCATTTTTTGTTACATGTGCTTCATTGGAAATGTAAATAATGGCGTCTATATTGCTGTATCAAATTGAGTCGAATCAGACCCAAGTGAAGAGGGTGAAGCAGAACCTCAGCAATCACAGCTTTTAAAGGACGTTTATGAATGCTATTTCATTTAGTATTTGAGTCAGTGTTTAGATATGCTGTCACTGCTGTTTGTTAGCTTTCAATATAAGGTTTTATCCTGATTAAAGCTTTTGTAGCAAATTAGCTCAAAATAAATATGAATAATTAATCATAACTAGTTATAATTAATTATTAATGTTTGGATCAGTTAATAAAATTAACTTAATGTAATAAAATTAATATTGCAATCAATTAACCCGTTGTCCAATGAACACACAGTGTTAATTGTTTATTAATTCTAAGAAATGTTCATTTCCAGGTTATGGGAAATAACAATCTTATTGTACAGTATTACTTAAGAGCCTGTAAGTCAGGATCTGCATGAATAGGGACTGACACCGGGCATATGAGCACAAAACACATACAACTTTACATGTGACATGAACAAGACTTTATTAACTAGACTAAACACTTAAACTACTCTAACATTCACACACATACATGCATACAGTTTACCAAGAGAGAGAGAGAGCTAAAGCAGAGTACAGGAAGCAAGAAGTTACAGCATTGTTTGACATTCAGCAGATCAACAGCCTTGAGCAAACCATCAGTTTAGTTTGAACAGGCCCTTCTTTAAAAGGGGTAAGGATATTCAGTGTATCCGATAATGAGACTAAGTTTGATACTTGCATGTCTCTCCAAGTTGAATTAAAACTGTCCTGATGCAATTTGTGGAGGCTTCTGTTGAATCTTTGCTGATATTGTCTTGACAAAAGAGAACCAGTTGGATTCAGAGGATCTTTGGTGAATGGAAGGTCTAGGCCAAGGCCTGGCACAAGCTTGGGGTTTCACAGAATCTTCTAGCTTCTTACAGCATCATCTTGACATCAGCATTTGTCAGTAAAAAAGAAGAAGAGGAGGAAGAAGAGCTTGATCTTGTGATCAGTGAATATAAGGGGGTGAAGATGTCACACCCTCTTAAGGTGTCTGAGCCAATAAGGAGTTGCCCCCTCGGAGGGAAGTTTTACGAGTCTTTGTTCTGTAGCAAGATATTAGCATAAGACACTGGATTGGATGAATGAGAAAAGAACCTTCTAGATTCTTATAATACTAATGTGTCGCAGAGTTAGTAACATGTAACATAAATTGCCAAATAGGAAACGAAAGTTGGAGTCCGTAGATACCAAACATGCTACCAGTGTGATTTCAGTTAACTATAAATTTGCAACTATGGAACATTAATACCAAAATAGTTCAAAAGAGAGAATTAATACATAGAATAAAGCCTATAAAAGGAAAGTCATGAGATGGGAAAATTGAATACATGTTTGTACATTTCCCAAGTGGTTATATAGAGAATACATAGGATTAAGAGAGTTTATTTGTCCCTCTCAGAAAGAATGAGTCACTAGTCTCAACAGCATTCTATAAGGTACTCTTAACAGGTGTAAGGTTTCTCTCCAATGTGAATTCTCATGTGGACTATAAGGTTTCCTTTGTGTCTGAAACTCTTTCCACACTATTGGCAGGTATGAGGCTTTTCTCCAGTGTGAGTTCTTTTCTAATGAAACTCATTCCACACTGTTGGCAGGCTATTGGGCTCTCTCCAGTGTGAATTCTCATGTGTTGCCTGAGGCTTCGTTCCTGTGTGAATATTCATGTGTTCCCTAAGGATTTGTTGACGTGAAAAGCCATTCCCGCAAAGAGTGCAGGTGTAAGGCTTTTCTCCAGTGTGAGTTCTCATGTGGGCTATAAGGCCTTCTTTTCGACTGAAACTCTTTCCACACTGTTGGCAGGCTATTGGGCTCTCTCCAGTGTGAATTCTCATGTGTTGCCTGAGGCTTCGTTCCTGTGTGAATATTCATGTGTTCCCTAAGGATCTGTTGACATGAAAAGCCATTCCCGCAAAGAGTGCAGGTGTAAGGCTTTTCTCCAGTGTGAGTGCTCATGTGGGCTATAAGGCCTTCTTTTCGACTGAAACTCTTTCCACACTCTTGGCAGGTATGAGGCTTTTCTCCAGTGTGAGTTCTCATGTGGACTTTAAGGCTTCCTTTCTCACTGAAACTCTTTCCACACTCTTGGCAGGTGTATGGCTTTTCTCCAGTGTGAACTCTCATGTGGACTATAAGGTTTCCTTTTACAGTGAAACTCTTTCCACACTGTTGGCAGGTGTAAGGCTTTTCTCCAGTGTGAATTCTCATGTGGATTTTGAGTTTTCCTTTTCCAATGAAACTCTTTCCACACTGTTGGCAGGCAAATGGGTTCTCTCTAACGTGAATTCTGATGTGAGCTATAAGGCTTCCTTTATGACGGAAACTCTTTCCACACTCTTGACAGGTGTAAGGCTTTTCTCCAGTGTGAATTCTCATGTGGATTTCAAGGTGAACTTTGTGACTGAAACTCTTTCCACACTCTTGACAGGTGTAAGCCTTTTCTCCAGTGTGAATTCCCATGTGGACTGTAAGTTTTTCTTTTCGTGAAACTCTTTCCACACTTTAAGGTATAAGGCTTTTTCCATGTGAGTTCTCATTGCTCTAAGTCTTTATGACCACTCTTTCCAATGTTGGCAGGTGTAAGGCTTTTCTCCAGTGTGAATTCTCATGTGAACTTTAAGGTATTTTTTATGTTTGCAAGTCTTTCCACAATGTTGGCAGGTGAAATAACTTTTAGTTCCTGTCTTTTGAGCTCCTTTTTGTGAGGAAACCTGTGATGATTTTTCTCCAGTCATGGAATTATAATGTTTTGTCTCTTCTTTTTCATTAAGTTCATGGCTAGCCTCTTTCATTGCCGTTAGGTCTAGGGCAAACATAGACATAAAACAATTTAGACATTTAAAGCATCAAAATGAACAACAAGTATGATCTATACCCTATCCAATCCTATGGATCAGGGATGGGCAGCTTTGGTACTGGAGGACCACTGTTTTGCAGAGTTAAGTTTCAATTTTCAAGCATTCCTGAAGACTTAAGGCTGATTTATACTTCTGCATCATGTGTACGCTGTAGGTAGGGCATAGGCTGTGTAGCCTGTACAATGCAGCCTGACACGCACCTCTTGTTACGTGAAAATGTTACGTGTCTATTAGTGGTGGGCCGTTATCGGCGTTAACGTGCTGTGTTAACGTGAGACTCTTACCGGGCGATAAAAAAATATCGCCGTTAATCTATTCTCAAAGTTGGATTGGGAGCTGGGTCTATACTACGCAAGCTATGATGACTTTCACCTTGATATTTTAGCGCGGATGTATACCTAGCCGAATTGACCCTTCGCAAAGACCCGCCCCTCTTAGTTACTGTTGCTTTGTCTGACAAGCCGTGGCGCTGTCACTCCACACGCAATGAAAAATACATTGCGGAGCAAAGAGGACACTGACAACACGTCGACAGACAAGACAGAGCAGGTTACTTATGATATTAAACAAAGTCCCAGCTTTAAAACTGTGTAGTTTTTTAAGAAATTCAAACAATAAAAACCGTTTTGTGGCTTTTTAATGTGTCGTGACCATGGTCGTGACAGATTGCTGTAGCGCCTTAGCTCAAGAGGCTCGTAAACCGATCATCTCTTACTACGAGTCCATTTATAGCATGAAATAAACATGAATGAACATGAGAATCAATGTTGTTTCAAACGCGGAAAGATTTCAATATTTGCAAATACCAATGTGGACTTTTATAAAGATCCGATTGGCCATTAACTTTTAAATGCATCATTATGCATTGATATGAGGAGAGTTCTCCACATGAAAGACCCGTGACTGCAGATCAACGTGCTGCATTTCACTCCGATACAGTAGGAAATTAGCTAAATGAAATGTGGAGGATGTACGATGATTGACGGGTCAGTTTACGGTGACAGGATGCGACAGAGAGAAAAGACGCAATTGTATGACGTGATAGTATGTCCCAAAGCTTGTCTACTCTTTTGCTACACAGGACTAGCGAGCTGGCAGCGGTGACGGACGCAAGAGCGCGTGAGTGTTTTGCTTAATATCTGTTCTGGGTCAGTTGCTTCGTTTATTCTTTGCTGCTAGGAAGGATTTAATTCGTATCTGTGTTTGTCCTATTTCCTACCTCGACTATATAGAATTGTATTTTAATTGTACTTGTTTAGAATAACAGCTGCGTTTGCAGACTTTATTGGTGTTATTGTTGGCCATCATGCACAATCAAGCCTCTACAAATGATTCAGAACGCAGCAGCACGTCTCGTCTTCAACGAGCCCAAAAGAGCCCACGTCACGCCTCTCTTCATCTCTCTTCACTGGCTACCACTTGCTGCTCGCATCAAATTCAAGGCGTTGACGCTTGCTTACAGATCTGCCACAGGCTCAGCACCCTCCTACTTCCACTCACTCTTACGAGTCTACACTCCTACCAGAAACCTGCGCTCACTAAAGGAGCGAAGGCTTGTGGTACCATCACAGAGAGGCACAAAATCACTTTCCAGAACGTTCTCGTTCACTGTTCCTTGCTGGTGGAATGATCTCCCTGCCTCCATCCGGAATGCGGAATCCCTGGCAATATTCAAAAGACAGCTGAAAACCCATCTCTTTCATGAGCACTTAACCTCATCTTAAAAAAAAAAAAAAAAAAAAAAAAAAACCTTCTTATTCCTATCCTTTCACTTCCTCTAATACCTCTCTATTGTAGCTTAGGATAATCTGAGCACTGCCTATAACTTGTATTATGAGCACTTCTTGTCTATTTGCCTCGTCATGACGACTCGCTTGATGTATTCCTCACTTGTAAGTCGCTTTGGATAAAGGCTTCTGCCAAATGAATAAATGTAAATGTAAATGTCAAAATTAAATACTTTTTGTTCACAGAAAGAGTACATACTTTTAGGGCGTAGTATAAGTAGGCGAATTGGGACGCAGCAAATGTCTTCGGCATAATTCAACTGAGCCATTTTAATCTAGATTAATTCCAAGATTACAGTGAGATTAATCTAGATTAAAAAAATTAATCTATGCCCACTACTAGTGTCTATATTCTACATGGACCACAAGTGCTATAATTGGTTTACCCTTACCTATTTGCTGCCACCTCTATTTGTAAGCTTCTCTGACAATGTACATGACAAGCTGTTTCTTCTTTGGCTTTGGCCTTGATACTCAACATGACCGTGGACACTGCCTACCAGTGGTCTGCATGCATGTCAACATGAACAACGGCACAGAAGTATAAATGAAAACAGACGCATAGCATAAATCAGCCTTTATGATTAAATAATGGGTTTGGTTAAATTTTGCAGGTGTGTTTGATCAGGGATGGAGCTAAACTCTGCAGAATAGTGTCCCTCCAGGACCAGAGTTGCCCATCTATAGATCTTATACACCAGTGGTTTTCAAACCTGGTCCAAAGGTACCCACCACTGCACATTTTGTATGTATCCTTTATTTTTCACATCTGGTTAAGATCATCAGCTTGTTAGAAGATTGCTGACATTGATGGAGGAATTTGCAAACTACAACTTCTGTTCATCACTAAGATGAGAACCAGACTCAATATAAACCTAAATATACTCAAATTAATTAAATTAATTGAAAAGTGTTTTACTATTCAATAAGTAATAGAAAATATTTGTTGTTGTAATGATGTCAGACATAGCACAAACAATAGTAGTAGCCATTCTGTACTCCGGGACGGTTAGCGATCTTACTACATCTGCACCGTGCTTCAAGCCTAATACAACCGTGACTTTTCAAGCGGGCCAGGGCACGGTACAGAGCGAGCACACTAGTGACATTAGACGGAAAGAATGAATGCTTATGACATGTGTTTCCCTTTGCACAAAACTTTTTATGGTTATACTCTAACCTATAAATGTTATAAAATCATGCAAGTGTGCATTTTCTGACAACAGGCTCCAACAGACTTCAGTGAACGAATACCAGTATGAACACGTACATCAAACAGAGCGCATTTGAATAGAAATTAAACACTAGACAACCTGTTCCTGGAGATCTACCAGAGATTGTATATTATAGCAGTGCTCGCCAACCCGTCGATCGCGATCGACCGGTCGATCTTTATCACTGTTCCAGTAGCTCGCAAAATAACAGAAATATGAGTACAAAAATACATTACATTTCTCCAGTATTTGTACTGTATTTTTGTATTTATTTTTGTTATTTTCTGGAGCTACTGGGGTAGACAGATAAAGGTAAATAGCCCACATTATGTCTAAGTCTGTAAACGGCCGTTAACAAGAGGCCAGAGACGCTGAAGACGGATGCGAAGAGGAGAAAAGTCTGTAGCAGGCAGAGCAGCTCACTGTTCACGATGCTCGAAATATAGGAAGAAAATATAAATATTGAATTGGGGGTGAGGGATTATGAATTCATCTCTAAAAGGAGATCAGTCTTCAGGAAGATTTAGATGGCAATGGCATTTTATTTTCCTCTGACCTCCGAATAAAGTAGCTAATTATTAGCGCATTTCATCTTCGTTTACAGCGGTAACCAAGGAAATGCTGTATCACTGCTGCTCCATAAGCGCCACCTGCTGTCAGAGAGTGAATCTGCGTCTCATTCAGTCTGCTGTTTTTGTTTCATGCTTTTTTGTGTGTGTGTAGCATTTATAATTTCACAAAGATAAAGTCAGACCGTTCTGTTTTTGCTTTAAATCTTGAAATTAAATCTAATTCAAATAAAAAAACAACTGCTCATGCAACGTGCGTAGCATCTTTGTTTGGATTGTGATTAAAAAGCAGTGGTTCCCTCTAATTTGAAATGGCTATGTATTTTTGTTTATTATAATAATATTAATAATAAATATCTGCAACCAGTATCAGAATCGGCCAATTTGCTTGTAAAAATAAACAAATAAACCAGAATCTACATTGACCAAAAAAAAAAATACTGAAATAAATACAATATTTGACTAATACGCTGATGCTTCAAATACATTTTCATTCAATACTTTATGCACTGCTTACAGCGTCTGTTTTTACAAGAATAAAGTTCAACATAAGCATATATTATTTAAATACCAATGTTGTGGGGTCTACGTTTTCTTATCAGTTTTATTTTGACAAAACATGACACAACATCACAACTACATGAAAAGAGCTTTAACGGTTATAAAAACACAGATTTTTGAGCATTAGTGGAGCTGAAGGCGTGACAATAAACACGAAACACACGTGATCGTTGTGATGCGGTGAATCCGGCCAATCATGAAACAGCTGTGTCGTCATCAGCGCTTGTGCAGCTCCTCTTGAGAAACTGCACTGGCTGACTCAGATGGCTGCTCTCGAATCTCTCTCGTGGTACTTTGATGCCACACGTCACAGTCACATGGCATCAGCGCTGTCTCAAGTCGGACAAAATTACTTACCGGCATGCACTGCTTCAAGTCAGCCGCCGATCGGTCTGTGCGGCGCTGCATCAAGTCGAACAAGCCTTGTAGCTGTGTCCCAATTCAGGGAGATACCCCTCGCTGCAGACTGTAGCGCAGTGACGTCACGTATTTTGACGTCACGTATGTTACGTATTGCATGTCTTTAAAACGCATGCGCCATAACATGTTGACAGCGAATGCATGTCATATGAGTTACGCGGTATTGTCACGTGTTTTGACGTCGTGTGTGACATTCCACGTCCTTAAAACGCATGCGAAAACTTGGCACAAGTTAATATGTAAAAATGTTGAAAACGACAAAGAAATAATAAAAGAAAGAGCTTTATTGGCAAGTGTGCTTGCACACACAAGGAATTTTACTTGGTGCTGAAGCTTCCAGTTCACATATACAATACAAATACAACAAGAACATAGTAATAAAAATTCTAATAATAAAAATAAAATAAAATAAAAAAACAGAGCGGCAAAACTGAGTACACATATCCATTGTTTTGAACATGCCATCTGAGGTAAAATTATATAATGAGGAATTACGGATGTGTGTGTCTATAGTATTTTATTTAAAAGGTTATTTCCACATTCTGTTGCACTTCACTGTGTATATTGCAATATTACTGTAAACATTAATGGCACCTTATATACTTTTTTAATAGTTCCTCTGTCATGGTTGTTTATTTTTGTGTACTATATTTTTGGACAGTTTCTGTCGCTTTGGCAATACTGCATGTAAAACATTTATGCTAATGAAGTAGTTAGAAGTTAAACTGACTACATAAAGTATATTTTCAGTCTCTACCAACTAAACCAAAAAAATAATCAAACTGATAACAATGACAACTTTCTTTTATTTCAAAACAAAGCATATCTCTCTTTTACAATTATAATTACAGAATTATGAATTAATTACACATACAGATTATCACACATTATATTTTTTTATATTATGTATGTGTGCGGGTATAATATATATATATAAAAATATAAATAATAAATATATACACAATATATAAATAATATACACTATAAAATATATATATATATATATATGTAATATTTATATGTAAATGATATAAATGATATATAAATACATACACATAAATTATATAATATATCTATATCTATATCTCTATATATCTATATATATATATATATATATATATCTCACATGAAAATTCCTTCAAATCTTCTGAAATTCCCCTCCATCATTAAAAAAAACAGTCAACAGAGCAATAGCCCTCAACTTCCTTAACTGAATAAAATCCTCGCAGGACTCCCCTTCTGCCATCACCAACATACCCAGGTGGGCAGTCCTTGAACAGAAAAAGAGAAGAGTAGAGAGAGCTGGTATTGGTTTCACTTTATTTCTTGAACAGCACAAATAACACTGTTTTGAAAATAATTCTACTCTTATTTTTACTTTTCAATTTAGAGGTGATGAAAACCCCCCTGCCTGTTGATTACTTGACCAAGGTAAGTACAGTATAAACTCCTATCAATCTATCAGTTTCCTTTTTTAGTATATCTTACAGTGGGGATCGAAAGTTTGGGAACCCCTTTCAGAAACTGTGAAAATGTGAATTTTTAACAAAACAAGAGAGATCATACAAAATGCATGTTATTTTTTGTTTAGTACTGTCCTGAGTAAGATATTTTACATAAAAGATGTTTAAATATAGTCCACAAGACAAACAATAGCTGAATTTATTAAAATAACCCCGTTCAAAAGTTTGGGAACCCTTGGATCTCAATACTGTGTGTGGTCACCTGATGATCCATGACTGTTTTTTTGTTTTGTGATGGTTGTTCATGAGTCTCTTGTTTGTCCTGAGCAGTTAAACTGAGCTCTGTTCTTCAGAAAAATCCTCCAGCTCCTGCAGATTCTTCAGGTCGGTCTGTGCGGCGCTGCATGAGCTCGAACACACCTTTTGCCGCAAAGGCCGATCGGCGGCTGACTTGAAGCAGTGCATGCCGGTAAGAAATTTTGTCCGACTTGAGACAGCGCCGACACCATGTGACTGTGACGTATGGCTTCAAAGTACCACGAGAGAGATTCGAGATCAGCCGCCTGAGGCAGCCAGCGCAGTTTCTCAAGAGGAGCTGCACGAGCTGTGATGACGACACAGCTGTTTAACGATTGGCCGGATTCACCGCATGACAACGATCACGTGTGTTTCGTGTTTATTTTCACGCCTTCAGTTCCACGAATGCTTACAAATCTGTATTTTTATAACAGTTAAAGCTCTTTTCATGAAGTCACGATGTTATTGTGTCATGTTTATCAAAATAAAACTGATAAGAAACGTAGACCCCACAACATTGGTATTTAAATAATATATTATGCTTATATTGAACTTTATTCTTGTAAAAACAGATGCTGTAAGTGTAAGCCTCTTCAGTTCCACTCATGCTCATACACGCACTTTCAAAACAGTAGCCTACAATTCATATTTCATGTCGTTTTCATCTTTTTTTTTACATTATTGTTATTTGATTCATTTGTTTATAAAGATTTTGTGTATAGGTTTATTTTGGACTTTCATACAAACTTTTACAGTATTAAGCATAAGTTTACAGCAAACGCCACATGATCAGCCATGACTGACGTAAATGCAGCAAACTACGGGAACCACAGCGTGTCCGACTTCACGTCTCCGTTTTCAGCTCCTCCCCGCCTGCACGCGGCTAATCTCGCCGATCGGTTACATCCAGCCGCAGCCGATGTCGAACACACCTTTGCACTTGGACCATTGTGCGGCCCACTGGGAAAAAAGTTTGAGAACCACTGGTGTATATTCTTTGAGGTCAAGGTGCTGTGCATTGTGGTAATTGATGCAACATGACGTCACTTCCAAAGGACCAATGAACATGTCTGACCAATTTCATGGAATGTGAAAATGAATCTCATTGAATAAATAACCTTTAAATTAAACTGGTCATCAGCGCAATTCAACTGGTTTGGTAATAGCAAAAGAAAATAGAATGAAGTGATCTCCAAAAAATAAGTACTTTTTGACTGTAAATAAAATTGTAAGGAGTAAAAAGTACCCTTTTTTTCTCAAAAAATGTAATCAAGTAAAAGTAAAAGTATTGATTTTTAAATGTACTCAAGTAAAGTAAAAATACCCAAAAATAATACTTAAGTACAGTAATCAGGTAAAATTACTCAAGTACTTTACACCTCTGAGATACACCTGATTTCCAAAACCCAAAGGCACTTTTAAGAGCCAACCTCTGTCTATCTTCATCATTTTCTATCTCTATCTCTCACAACCTCTCTGTCCATCTATATTTCTATCCATCTCTTCAATCTCTATCTGTTATCTATCTCAATTTCTCTATTTCTCAATTTTTCCTCTCTTTCTGTCTTTGTCTACTTGTCTGTCTTATCTGTCTCTGTCTGTCTGTATCTGTCTGTGTTGCAATGGCCACCAGACATATCCTTGACTCACAGGACCAAGAGGGGAGACGCATGGCTCTTGAACTGAAACATGACCACGTTCTAGCTGAAGCCAGGGTTAGAGGTTTTATACACCTCAATCATTTTATACATACATAACATACAGATGGGGGACAAATTGAAGTAAAAACATAATGAATGTGGAAGGATGAGTGTATTAGATTTCAGACAGGTATATTGCATGATGCAGTTTAGCAATTAACATCCTATCATGCTCTGTGGCATATGTAAATGAGGGCATATATTTTGGAAGAATGGAGCTCCATCCCCCTGAGTTACAGAGACTTCTATGCCAAGGCTCATTCAAGCCGTAAACACCTTACTAACACACTATGTTGTGTTTTCTTTTCACTAGTTACATTTCTTTTGTTTCCAGTACGTTTAACATAATCAGTCTTACAAGAAATATTCACTCCAACACAGAGAGCAGCTGTGGAGAGGAAATGGTCAGGCTCTGGAGGAGACCCTCCACGGACCTCCAAAAGGGTCTTTGTAGGTCGTGGCAAGCCGAGGGGAAGGCGAGGAGGGCGACACCAAGCCTCAGCTACAGGTTATATGTGAATTATTTGACGTTTGTTGGAATTTATTATGTAAATGGTGGACCAACTGAAATTAGAGCACTGTAATTGATTGTTGAGAATTTAAAATACTCCGATATCCAAAAAGACATTAAAAAGTTCATAAACCTTTTTGTGGCACTATTATAGAAGACATTACCAAGTACTTAACAGAAATATGTCTGATTTTAAAAATTGTTCAGTATATACAGTTGGTTAAAAAAAAAAGAAAGAACATGATTGCAGTTATAGCCTAACCTGTTGTTATTTTTCTGTGTTTTACAGTCACACACCCCCGGTTGAGTGTTCCCTGTCATCCAGCGTGGAGGTTCCCTCAGAAATACTGAATCCTCAAGAGGAATTTGGTAAATAACAGTGATGAATTTAAGTTTAAATCTAAAATTCATGTAAATTAAAGTACTTAAAGACAAAACCCTTAGAAAAAACTGACAGTGCAGTAGATGGATTAAGAACACAATGTAGTAAAGATTTGGTCCAGTTTGATACTGAATTATGAAGGTTTATTCAAAATATTGATCAGTTGACTTTAATTGGTCCTCATCTAAATCGTCCTTTACAGCTTTATTTTGTATTTTCTTTACAGAGAAAAATATGGAGAGGCTCTCAAACATTTTGGCATCATGTCCTTCTGCTGAGCCTCAAAGAAGCTTTGCCTCATCATGGTCTTTTCGGCAGCAGAAAGCCTCAGAGCGCTGGAAAGAGGCAAGACCATACCACCTACAATGCCTTATCGCAAAGGAGGCTCTTGGTCATCCCTCGTGTTGCCTTTGCCACGAGCCTGCTGTTATCAGGTTGGTTTTCAGTAATATTAAACTTGAATTACCCAGGGTCAGTTTGCTGAGAATTAATGCTCAGTGCTTTATAAGCTAAGATGCATGTCTTGTGGAATGGTAGAAAACTTGGATACCCAGATGAAAACCACATTAATGAGAAAAGTAAATATAGGAACGTTGTGCTGTGAGGTGATAGTGCTAAACACTGAGCTACTGTGCAGTCCTATAAAATCAGATCAGAACTAATCAAAGTAAATTTGAAATAAATTATTCGCCTGAAATAATGTATTATATTAGAATGTTTTTGTTTTTTTCTCTCTCTAGGTGCAGAGAGTGTCTTCCTGAGGATTGGTTCTGTGGGGACTGTGATGTATTGCATCTCAAAAAACAGCCTCTCCACAACAGGGAAAGTGTGATTCATGTTTTTTTTGAAGCCATTCCTCCAACTTCATGCATCATTAAAGGAGATGGTGGATATTGAACTTGTGAGCAAGGTACGTTCTCATGAAAGTCCTAATTTTGCTGTTCATGCGTGTCAGCAGCCAGTTACAGATAATCTAAATTAGTGGTTTTCTTTCTTTTTTCCAGCTTGCATTTTGCCAACTGTGTCTCACTTGAGTAGCCACATACTAGAGGGGCTGACTGTAACTTGACCCTTTGATGGATGTTCTGAAACTTTCAGTGTAAAAACATCATTTTCATCTCATATTTCCAGATATCACAGAAGCTGGAATGTCACTCAGATAGCACCGGTTCATCTATGTGAAGTTGTAGAATAGTCTTCTGCAGGTGAGGGAGCACATGTTGGTGAAGGTGTACCTGAAGAAATTGATGTGGTTAATGTAGGCCAAAGTAAGAATGGAGTGCAAGATGCCTACACAGTATGAAAAAAAATATGCATGAATACAGAAATAAATGTACATATTTGTAGTAATCAAATCCCCTCAGTCTGTTGACAGCAATGAAATGAGCTTTAAGTGTCAATTTACAGCAGATCTGAAGACATCAGCATAATAAATGAGGTGAAAACAGGAACTATTGACATGAAATAAAGAGTGTGAGATAATCTGCTGATGATCTGAATGTCTTGTTGAATGAGTGTTGATAGTTTGAGCATCATCAATACTTTATTCTGAGTGTTTGCTGTTAGAAACTGATTATTGGAGTCAGGATATATGAGAAAATCCTATAAACTGCTCTAGTGAAAGACAATACTGTTATTTCTCACAATATGACATTAATAACACAAAAACCAACACACACTCACCATCACCAACCACTAAAGATGAATAACTACAGCAATATGATAGATATGAACTGAAAGTTTGATTTTCTAATAAGTACATTGATTGCAGTAGTGAAATTAGGCCAGAAGAGACAATGATCACAAAACCTTTCGAAATAAAGAGCAGCACAAAGTAGAGTTAATAATACAGAATCATCTCATATTTAAGATATCAAAACAGTGTTCAGTATTAGGTTCATAGTTTGTCCAGTATAGGCTACATGTAGATTAGAGAGGAAGAATTAAAGTGTGAACTCAATGTAAATGAAATACACTAAAATGAGTTTTCAGAAATGTAAGAGTCTGAGGAGTGAAAGGTTTCCTCAGATGAACTGCAGTAAGTGAAGATTAAAGAGCTTTTTAGCTGAAGATGATTTAAGTTTTATCTGCTTTGTATCGTCGTGACCAATAAAAAAGTGTTTTTATTGTTATGACCGTCTTCTGTGAGACTTTCCTTAAACTGAGCCTCAAGACAGAAGCACAAGAGAGTCTTCTCCATCATTGCTGAAGATCTTCAGCCTGCGGCGGTGAGAACTTTATGATTGAAGTAGATCTGACTATCCTGACCCTACCTGAATAATCACAGGGTTAAAGCTGAATGATAAAAAGACACAGTGACTCTATTTCTTATATATATATTATTAAATACAGGTCAAAATAACTGATTCATTTTTTGCATGAAATATATCTGTTACACTAAATGATGATGGCACATTAAAACATTTTGTTTTCACAAAAGTACTTTAAAACATTAAAATAGACACATTTCATTTAGTGGGTTTTCAATGTAAAATCACTTTTGTCCATTTCATTTGATGCAGACACTACAGTTTGATTTCTGGACTTTAACCCTATAAAAACAAACACAGTAACTGATTTATTTTTGATTTGGGCAGATCTCCTCCTCCAGCCAGTCTGCAGTTCAGTCAACAAAGCCCCGCCCACTGCAATTCACTTAATGAAGCTCCTCCCATAGCAGTCACATCATCAGTAAAGCTCCTCCCAATGCAGTTGATCAATAAATGCTGAAATATTCCCATCAGACGAGCACTGAAGCATCAGGAAGAGCTGAAAACTGCAAAGAACATGAGTGATCCAGAACCCTGCAGAATGAAACACACTGAAGATACTGAAGAACAAAGAGGTTGGTGTTTATTCTTCATTCATTCATGATGCTGAACAACATTCATGTTAGAAAGATTCAAGCACTTCTCCACATTTAGAGAAACAGTTGAACTATGATACATAATGTTCATTTTAAATACTCGGTTTGAGAAACCTTCATATTGATTGTCAACGTCAGATCAAACTAAATATTTTACATTTGTTTCATATCTGGTTCACAGTTTGCAGGAATGTTACCAGAATTTAGGCATTTTCAATATAGTTTTCAACATTGTTATTTTTTTTAGGAATAAACTGTAAACACCAAAATGTACGAAGTAAATGATCTTTCCAGAATGGCTGACAGGGTTGTGAGTGTAACTTGAGCAAAATCTCTTCTTACAGTAACTTTGGTAACAGGGTTGATGAATGCAGTCATTAATTTGTGTAAAAACTGAGACAATGGATTGAGATTATTTTCTTGTCCTCCCATCATGCTGTAGAAAAGAGCCCAGATGATGTCACTTCCTGGGTGTTTTTGAAAGGAGGAAAATCATCTCAGAAGTAACAGGGTTGAGTGAATCATGTAGGACACTGATAATAACACATTTAAAGATGCAGTCAGTCTTGATTTTGAGCATGTGAACTTTCTACAGAGACGGCAACGGTCAAGATAGGACATGATATATTTTCTTTAAAACAGAAATCTTCTTTCTTTAAAACATAAATAAGAAATAATAATCACCCCAAAATCTACTCTACTTTACTGCAAAATTCACATGATCTTGTGTTTCTGGTGTCCCACATTCACATGTGTATGAATGGAAGTCAGAGGAAGGAAAAGTCTAGCGTGAACGGCCCCTAATAGTTACACAGTTTTAGGAAAATAAATTAAATACTACAGAAATATGCTCTAATGTTTCAAATTAAAATAAATTGTGTAAGACTTTATTTTCCTGCTAAAACAAAAGCTGAGATCAAACACCCTGCAATAAAACAACAAAACACCCCCTGGAGAGAAGATATTTTCTCCTTGTTTATCTGTGCAAAATAAAGTGTTATACTTGATTCATTCTGGACTCTGCATCAAAATGATCTGAATATTTTAAAGCAGTTGTCTATCACAACAAGCCTCAATTTTATGACCTTTCACTTCATATTTCTCTCTTTAAATTATTTTGATGTACTGAAAATTAAATGAATATTTTTTCTCTCATTTCAGACCTGATGGAAGAAAGCGAGGAGAGTGAAGAACTAAAGACATTTCTAAAGAAAAGAGCCAAGAAATCTTTCACCTGCACTCAGTGTGGAAAAAGTTACTCAACCAAACAACATCTTTAGGATCACATGAGAGTTCATACAGGAGAGAAGCCATTCACATGTGATCAGTGTGGGAAGAGCTACAGTCAATCATCACACCTTAAAGCACACATGAGGATCCACACTGGAGTGAGACCGTTCACGTGTCATCAATGTGACAAAACATTTTGTGTGGAATCAACCTTCAAGAAACACCTTCAAGTTCATACAAAGGAGAAGCCACATTCATGTTCTGTGTGTGGAAAGAGTTTTTCACAGCTGCATTATTTACATAAACATGAGAAAACACACACTGGTGTGAGAGAGTACATGTGCTTTGAGTGTGAGAAGACTTTTACTATAGCAAACCATTTAAAACAGCACCAGAGAATTCACACTGGAGAAAAACCTTACAAGTGTTCACACTGTGACAAGAGATTCCGTCAGTCATCATCTCTGAAAACACATGAGAGGATCCACACTGGAGAAAAACCTTACAAGTGTTCACACTGTGACAAGAGATTCAATCAGTCATCACATCTGAAAACACATGAGAGGATCCACAGCAGAGAGACGCCGCACACGTGTGATCAGTGAGGAAAGAGTTTCTCTTTTAAAAATCACCTGAAGATACACACGAAAATCCATGCAGTGAAGGGCCACATCACCACAGTCTGAAATCATGATAAGAAGTTCATCTTATGTGCTGATAAAAAATGTCTCTTCTGTGTAAGTTAGATACACCCAAATCTCTCCTCTCTACCTATAGTTGGTGCTGTTGCTCTGTGGCTGCTGTTGAATTATCCAGGTTGTGGATGAGGAGCGACCCCGAAATGCCTCATTCATTCATTCATTCATTCATAGTTAGCCATTTATCAATATGTGCTCTTGTCTGTACTTGTGTGAAACGTCATCAGTCGCTGCCCAAGTACAGTTCCAATTCAAAGTTCACATCAAGCCAAGTACAGTTCAAATCCTTGGATGTGTTCTCAATCCGCCCCTTTTATCAAGGATGCATCGAGAGGTGACTTGAGACAGCCAGGTGCATTGTGCACTGACCAGCAAGTGTCATTAGTAAAGCAGAAAATTCTGCTGTCTACCAAAAAATCCTGAAGGACAATGTCCGGCCATCTGTTCGTGACCTCAAGCTGAAGTGAACTTGGGATCTGCAGCAGGACAGTGATCCAAAACACACCAGCAAGTCCTCCTCTGAATGGCTGAAGAAAAACAAAATGAAGACTTTGGAGTGGCCTAGTCAATGTCCTGACCTCAATCCTATTGAGATGCTGTGGCATGACCTTAAAAAGGCAGTTCACGCTCTAAAAACCCTCCAATGCGGCTGAATTAAAACAATTCTGAAAAGATGAGTGGGCCAAAAATCCTCCACAGCGTTGTAACAGACTCATTGCAAGTTATCATAAACGCTTGATTGCAGTTGTTGCTGCTAGGGGTGGCCCAACCAGTTATTAGGTTTAGGGGGCAAACACTTTTTCACACAGGGCCATTTGTGTTTGGATTTGGATTTAGTTTTCCCTTTATAATAAAAACCTTCATTTAAATACTGCATGTTGTGTTTATTTGTGTTATCTTTGATTAATACTTAAATTAGTTTGATGATCTAAAACATTAAAGTAAAAAAACATTAAAAAATCAGGAAGGGAGCAAGCACTTTTTTCACACCACTGTATGTGTGTGTGCAAGATTGTCCTTTTAAGTCGTTTTGAGTGCGGGAGCACTTAATTGCACTAAACGACTTAATTGTACTTGTTGAAAATATTGAGGAACAGCACTGTCCTGTGACAAAGTCCAAGGCAAAATAATTCCACCAGGTTGGATATTTCCACAAGGATAAAAAAAACAATTACAGACAAAAACAGGGAGTGAGAATGGCGCAATCGTGTTTAATTATCCAAAGAGAGCATTTTGAGTGTTGCTCCAGAACGCCGGTAAGTCCACTTCTTTTATGGGAAATGTCATGATCCTGATTACATCATAGGGATTCCCTGATGCGTTGTGGTGGAACTATCGCAAGACAAAAAAAGGAGCTCCTTAAAATAGTTTAAAACATTTCATAAATGCATTCATTCATTCATTCATTCAAGTGTAGGAAGATTTAGAAGTACTAGAAAGTTTTAAAATGCCCTCTCTGAGCACTGGCAGCTAATAGCGTCAGCGTTCACTCGTAAGTCATGGACTTCTCCTGTGTTGAATGAAGAAACGAATCACAAACTTGCATGGTTAGTGTGACTCTTGTAGTAGGGAAGAGTTCTTTCTCTCTTCTAGGTAAGCACATGGGGTGCAGGTTGAGGCTTGGCCAGGAAGCACCCTGCAGATGTGGAGTGTTGGCCGGAGGAGGCAAGAGAGGGAGGGGGAGCTGTGTGTCACTATTTAAAGTCTGGGAGAAGTTACACCTCTTAGGGTCAACCTGATCAATAAGTGAGAAATTCCTCTGTGGGGGAGTTTATGGCTCTTGTTTTTAAGCATGATTAAACTGGGCCTGGGATTGTGTTCATTTATACTCCAGTTAATACAGCAAACACAAACTGCATCCTATGAGGAAGTTATACATGAAAGTGTAAGTCATGAAATGAGCATTAATTTGATTGGAGACACAATATATGTGAGGTTACATGAACTAGTAGTTCGAACATAAGACATGCATAAAAAAATACAAAACAAAAGACACTTTACAAGACAGTTATAATCATACGCACAATGTCCTGGGGTGCATGTTCATTTATAGAACAATTTGTCTATAAATTGAGGCAGAAGAGTGTTTTTACAGGCTTTGTGTCTTCCCTATTGCCTAGTGATTCAAAGTTAGTTTAATGCCTACAAAAATGACTGGTTTGGACTACAACAAGCTTCTTCCTGGGTTGGTGACATCATAAACCCTGTAAAACACGCCCCCGGGAACACGCAACAAAGTGGGCGAGGCCATGTGGCGCAGCATAATGGAAGCAGAAGAGTTGTGTACACCAGACGCGAGTGGCGCAACAAAAGATACAGAACCCATTATAATCTGTGATATTTTCTACACTGGATGCGACGCTGAAGACAGTTTCCAGAAACTACATGAGTTCAATGCTGTATTTGCTGCTGTTTATTGGCTTCAAACTGTAAGTACGTTTTAAGGTTTGTACATGTCTTTTAAACATATTGTTCTGTTGCTATTTTTGGTTGCATCAAGGACGTAAACAAAGACCAATGTGTTTTTGCTCTGCTAGCCAGTTAGCTAAATTCTACAAACACCAACAAACTTCTATGTTCACTGACAAACAGTTGTTCATGCTATAAATTAAACACTACCTTTACAAAAATGTGACTACTCAGTCATGTATTCGGCTACAGTAAAGCTTTAATCAGGATAAAACTGTATATTGAAAGCTAACAAACAGCAGTGACAGCATATCCTAAGTCAAGTCAAGTCAAGTCACCTTTATTTATATAGTGCTTTTTACAATGCAGATTGTGTCAAAGCAACTTTACATTGATAACTGGTACATAATTTTGGCTGCACAGCAGCTCTTAAAGAATAGTGTCAATGCAGGCAGATCAGAATAAATGTCAAGAATACTGTTGAATATCAAATGTCAAGTGTCCCCAACTAAGCAAGCCAAAGGCGACAGCGGCAAGGAACCCAAACTCCATCAGGTGGCAAACAAGTGGAAAATAGGTGTTAAATGGAGAAAAAAACCTTGGAAGAAACCAGGCTTAGTCGGGGGCCAGTTCTCCTCTGGCGAACAGTGCTTTGTTACAATCAGGTTGCTATCATAAGTCTGATAGGATCGCAACAATCAAAGTGTTTATTTCAGTTCCATCCAGTTGAGGATCGTATTCATCACGCCGGTATGGACGGTTTGTTGAGGAACTGTGCCACTGGCTGTCGTGTCGATGAGGCCTTCACAATGGATGAGCTAAATGAAATGCCATTCATAAACGTCCTTTAAAAGCAGCGATTGCAGAGGTTCTGCCTGACCCTCTTCATCTGGGTCTGATTCGGCTCAATTTGATACAGCAATATAGACGCCATTATTTACATTTCCACTGAAGCACATGTAACGGCTCTGGTAACAACGAATGGTTAGGGGCGTGGCGTTTCCGGACACTTCAGCGAATCACGATACACTGGGCCAGCTACCAACCTGCTAACCAATCTGAGCACATTGAGTATGTTGGAGGGAGTGGCTTCATAGAAGCAGGAAGTCAAACGAGCCATTCAAATGACATTGGAAAAAGAGGTGTAGAATAAAGGTAAAATATATGGAAAATACAGCTTTTTAAAAAAAACAAAGCATTAAGACATGTTAAACTGTGCCCCCAAAACACAATCAAGCCTAGAAAAAAAAAAAACACTGAACCACCCTTTTAAAACGTCTTAAAAATGCACATATGTACACCAGGGAAATCTAAATTTTCTAGGGGACCCTGCCCAAGTACTCCCCAAACAAACAACATTTTCTGACCAGGGTAATTATGAAACCCTGCGTACGCCCAGCTTGTATTCTGTCTAATGAAATCTGAGGTAAACGTGTTTTTCTACAAATGTGCGCACTTTTGGACTAAAAGTTTGTATGTGTTTGCACTGTGATCAAAAATAAATGGGGCCAAACACGACTGAATGTAAAGGTTTGTGTCTCGTTATTCTGTTAATAGCTGACTATTGATTTTGCATTTCTATCAGAAATTAAGAATTATTAGTGTCATTGTAGATAGTGTTGCAAATATCTAAGCTATCTAATACTTCAAATCTCAAGGTTAAATCTTTTTAGATTTTTTTTTTTAAAAATGTTTAAAAAATAGTATATAGCTCCACTGTAGTTAACAAATTCTCAAAAAACAAAACTTTTCAAAACATCCCTTCTTCTGTTTTTTTTTACCCTGTATATATATATATATATATATATATATATATATATACACACACACACAGAGTGCGATTTGTGAAAAAATAAATAAATAAATAATTATATATAATTATTATTATTATTAAACATTGTTTTTACCATATTTGTCACTGTTTTAATTTTATTATACAAAAAATATTTCAATGCACTTCTGTGATTGTAGACAATGCATGACTTTTATTTTGGAGTGATGACATGATGTCATAAGACTGCGCCGCGCTCCTGCATCTACTGTGATTCTGCTAAAGAAAGGTTCGTTTTAAGAATTTAAGCTGTTTTAATCAACAGAAACAATTTTGTAGTTTTTATAGTTTTACCTATGGAAGCATATGTGTAGCAATATTCAATTTGAAATGTAATGTGCAAAATGGCAATGCAATATGTAAAATGGCAATGCATTTCTGTTTAAATTTACATTTTCCATTCCATATATGCAATGTTTGGAGCAAAATGATAATTCAAATTCAATAATAGAATTTACATTTGCCATTTCCTACACTATGTTTAACAAATAATTTAAACATATATTTTAATGCTTTATAAGTTGCAAAATTAAAATGAAAATGTATTAAAGAAATGATTATATATGTTTAACACGGTCAAGCCAAAATTGTAGCAAAATGATCATTTAAATGTTATTTTTCTTAATTGCATTTACACTCACAGTGCGATTGCATTTTCATTAAATGCCCCGCAATGAAGTAGCAAAATTCAATGTGGATTTGAAAATGCATTTCCAGCCGATCAAGTCCCCGCCCCGCCCTGTCAATCACTTCATTAAGGCGGGGCCAGGTGTTGGAAACATGGCGGCAGCAGAGTTATGAAGAGCGAGGCATAAACTGGCAGATGATGCTGATCAAGAACAGAGAAATGTCAATGTTCCTGCAGATGATGCGCTTCTGTCAGTCATAGAGCCAGTACGTTATTAGAAATATAGATATTTATGGTTAGGCGTCTCGCAGTGAACGCGCCTGATGCTCGTGAGGTGAGCGCGCTCGCGCAGCTCGAAGTGCTGAAACAGACGCGTCGAGTGAGCGGTGCTTTACAACAGGTTCCTTTACTCATAGAAATAATCTTAAACAAGATGTCCGAGATTATTGCTTGCTCTATCAGTATGATGTCTGTTTTTCTCTGTTTATCGTTCTGATTGTTTATGCATCATTTATAATAATAAAACTATAGTCCATCTGGATGCTAATGTGTTGTTTATAATAATAATAATAATAATAATTTCTATTCGAAAAAATAATGTTTAAACCTCTCTTTCACACACTAGAAAGCACCCCATCCAGCCCATCTCTAATGCTCCTAAAATTCACTCAGGTGATATCTTGTCTCTCTGGACAGCTACACAGAGTCATTCTTCTCGGTCTGAGCAATGAGTTTTTGTCTTTTTTAAATCTTTTTTTTTTTTTTCTTCTTCTATGAAAATTTCATTTTCAGCCATCATGCCACAAAACTCCAGTTCCAGCACATCCCAAAGGCACTACTGGATTTGTAAAACTGAATGTTTCAAGATGTTGGAAATACAACATTTGATAGAAAACACTATCAGTTAAAAATAAAAATCACATCAATTACCACTTTTCCAGCAGATGGCGGCAAAGGACCATTTATTGACTCATTTAAGACATTTCCTGTAATATTTTTTTCATGTTTCGCTTTTGAATAAATATTAAACATTATGAAATCAATTGGTTTAAAAATAAACGTTGTCAAGGTGATGTATGAAGTACTCACAAAGTCTCATGAAAAACAATAACTTTTCTTGAGCATGAATTACACAGAAAGTGCTCTCCCTTTATACTCACAGCAGCTGTCAGTCAGTGCAGCTCAAGATCAATGAATTCAGCACACTTGTGAAAACTCTTATTTTGTTCAATGAATCTGTGCATAATAAATCCTTAATTTACAGTGTGTTGATGCTTTAGTATTTAAGTGACTATATTCTGATTATAAACTAAGTATTACACTATTAAAGCTGTTAAAGCTACCACAGGACATTAAAGATAGCGACACACCAACAAGTGATATTTCACCAAAGTTTTCCAGCTAGTTTGTATTATTGCGGACATTCTAAAGAACGCTTCATGCATATGGTCCATTAAAGGGCCCAAACTGTGCTAAGAAAATATCCTCAACATTATCACCTGTTCACATGTGCTTTAGTGTGTGAAAGATGGGTTTAGACATGACCAGTTATTTTTGGGAATATAAATTATTATTACTATTATTATTATTATTATTATTACAAATAACACTCATTAGCATCCAGATAGACTACACATCGTTTTATGAATTAAATGATGCATAAACCATAATCGGAACGATAAAAAGAGAAAAATAGACAACATGCTGATAGAGCAAGCAATAATCTCGGACATCTTGTTTAAGATTATTTCTATGAGTAAAGGAACCTGTTGTAAAGCACCGCTCACTCAACGCGTCTGTTTCAGCCCCGCCTTAATGAAGTGATTGACGGGGCGGGGCGGGGCGGGGCGGGGCAGGAACTTGATCGGCTGGAAATGCATTTTCAAATCCACATTGAATTTTGCTACTTCATTGCGGGGCATTTAATGAAAATGCAATCGCACTGTGAGTGTAAATGCAATTAAGAAAAATAACTTTTAAATGATCATTTTGCTACAATTTTGGCTTGACCGTGTTAAACATATATAATCATTTCTTTAATACATTTTCATTTTAATTTTGCAACTTATAAAGCATTAAAATATATGTTTAAATTATTTGTTAAACGTAGTGTAGGAAATGGCAAATGTAAATTCTATTATTGAATTTGAATTATCATTTTGCTCCAAACATTGCATATATGGAATGGAAAATGTAAATTTAAACAGAAATGCATTGCCATTTTACATATTGCATTGCCATTTTGCATATTACATTTCAAATTGAATATTGCTACACATATGCTTCCATATTTACCAGCAATGTTAAAATAGTTAATTTACTATCTAATGTAACATTGTGATTCTTTATCTAACTGTAATGAAGGATATTTGTGTGAGTAAAGCTCATATCCACTGATGAGAAACAGTAAACCTGCGTCTCATTTCTCTCTCTCTCTCTCTCTAATATATATATATATATATATATATAATCAGGGCTTGACATTAATTTTTTTGCTCACCAGCCACTGTGGCTAGTGGTTTTCCAAAGTTACTAGCCACTCAGCATTTTCACTGGCCACAATTTTGCTGTTGAGAAATTACATTTTATATGATTAAAGTTGACTTAGGCATGCTTAAATTACTTGATTTTGAGTAATTTTACTTGATTTACAAGATTTAAAACCCTTTCAAAATTTCAAATGCAGAGTGACCACCCAAATCAAGACTACATTGTATATCGGCTGGTATGTACAGGTGGCCAAGGGGTGGGCAATATGAGCATATGAGAAATTTTAGTTATTTTTGTTAGGCTATCTAAAAAGAACAAAGAAGCAAATTACAAATACAAAAAAATATATATATTTTTTCAGATACATAGGTTTATTTAACATGTATACATTTTAGTGGTGGGCATAGATTAATTTTTTTAATCTAGATTAATTTTGGAATTAATCTAGATTAATCTAGATTAAAATGGCTCATTTGAATTCTGCCGAAGACATTCAGAATAAGTGAGATACCCAAATTGTCCCTGCGTCCCAATGTCCGTACTATCCATCCTAAATAGTATGTGAGATTAAAATAAGTGTGTCCCAAAGTATAGTATGTTGAAAAGAGTATGCCAAAAGTCCCCGGATGGTCTACTACTTCCGGTAGATTTTCGAAGTGTGGATCCGTGCACACTATAGAGGCTAATATTGCCCACAACCCATTGCACGTTGGACGAGGATTCAGTTCAGAACTACAAACGAGTAAAAAGTGTTAAAAAACTACAAAACATGGCAAATATGCACGATCGACGCTGAGAGGTTGTTTGAGTGACTAATAATCAGTTCAAACTGATAGAAAATATTTATTTAATGTTATATGTGTTATTTTTTATCTGCAAATACCAATGTGGACTTTTATAAAGATCTGATTGGCCATTAACTTTTAAATGCATCATTATGCATTAATATGAGGACAGTTCTCCACATGAAAGACTCGCGACTGCAGATCAACGTGCTGCATTTCTCTCCGATACGGTAGGAAATTAGCTAAATGAAATGTGGAGGATGTAAGATGATTGACAGGGCAGTTTACGGTGACTGGATGCGGCAGAGAGCAAAGACGCAATTGTATGACGTGATAGTATGTCCCAAAGCTTGTCTACTCTTTTGCTACACACTCAAAAGTAAGTACCTTTTGTTCACAGAAAGAGTGCATACTTTTAGGGTGTAGTATAAGTAGGCGAATTGGGACGCAGCAAATGACTAAAAGTAATCTGCCATTTTGTCCGACAAAGCAGATAGGAGTTAGAAGATTAACCTAGGTGGAGTTAAACTTTTGTATATTATATTTTGTATATTGACATCTTTCCGCGTTTGAAACAAGCGGGAAGGAAGTCAACCGGAAGTTGAAGTCGGCCGCGTGCCGCCATCTTGTAGCAGAACTTCACTTGCGTTAGCATCCCATTGACTCCCATTCATTTTGGCGTCACTTTGACAGCGAATAACTTTACATCTGAGGCGTTTAAAGACTCCATTTGTCCATTATTTATTTCTAAAGATACACGACAATGTATAAAGGGCTCCATTACCTTCTATGTTACATTATGGCCCCGTAGAAACAGTTTTTGTAAAAATAGGCTAACGATTGCGTCATAACCACTCGACTCTCTGTCGCACAGTAGAGAAATTACCGTACAGACAGGAGGAGAAGCTCGCAGGCAATCGGGGAGACGTCAAGAGAGAAGCCCATAGATATAGAGTCCATAAAAGCAACGGGACAAAATATTTCAACAACGTTTTTGGGGAATTGGAAATAATTCGGTATGTGGCAAGTGAATACATATGAAGTAGCTTTTATCCACGAACTTTAATAATTTATCTACTTCATTAAATAATGAAGTATGGGTAACGGCCGGTATATTGACGGGGAATGGAGAAATTATCAGGAAATTATACAGGCAGTGTAAGAAAAATCTCAATGTCAATCGCGGTTAACGTTCCTTTATTTATTTACAGATCTTATTACAGTAATACTTTTTTTTAAAAATCCTGATCCCCTCTCTAGCTACATTCGTCGTGGGGAAGAAAAGTGAGAGGCCATGGGGTGGATGGCTAGGGTGATACATGAATGGCACGGAGGGGAGAAAGAAGGGTGGGGGGAGAAAGAGCAGTGACTATTGAACAGTGTTATGTCTACCAATGTGAACATGTATTAAACTAAAGACAAAAGGCACATACACAACCCCAAAACAATTTAACAATCCTCAACATGCTGAGAGGTTTAATCCAGCATCACCCCTACTGGATTAAGACTCTCAAGCCTTCAGCTAAATTATTTAAAAAAAATATCATTACCCCTAGGTGATAAATGAACTTCGTCCCTTAGAAACAGTTGAGGCTTGTTAAATACAATTTGAGGGTGATGCACAATACCCCCCTGCATTCCCAAGACAAAGGTAGCCATGACACTGTTCACCCATTTACGGGACTTGTCAATTTTCCCCGGAAGGCCCGATCTCCACCGACGTCTCTGGGTGATGTCAGACAGCACAATGGTCATCTGAGGGAAACGCCGATAGAGATGTTGCAGATCCTGCTTCATCGCTGCGACGAGATCGATGCTCTTCCTGCATCCCAAGTCGTTCCCGCCGCAGTGAATCAGCAGGACATCCGGGGCTGCTCTTCCTCTGAGGGACCGGTAGAAGAAAGGAAGGAGTCCGTGCCATCGAAGTCCCCCCCAGCCAAACCAGTAAACCTTGGCCGCTAGGCCAAGATTGGCCCCCATGGTCTCTCTGGCCCTCTCTTCCCCACGACGAATGTAGCTACTCCCGATGATCCAAATCACTGGACCTGTTAATAGCATACAGCAATCACAATCAAAACACTGTTTTGTCAGTATGAGTAAACAGATTTTAACACACAAGTAACTTGTCTCTGGCCATTGATTTATTTATATCCAAACAAAACAGGAAAAAAAGTCTATGCAAATATACAATAAAACACAAATTAATTGCTCTTATCTGTTCATTGAAATAATAATAACAATATAGGTATTACACAAGGTTAATTTATTATTTTATTCTCTCTTACAGTGTTGCTTTCCATATTTTATACTATATATTCTAAATGATACTATATTAATATGGCTTACCTTTGTTGGTAGCGTAGTTAGCCATGGTTTCAGTTTTTTTTCTTTCTTCTTTTTCTGGTGTTAGCAGAAGAAAAGTTTGTATTTTTACCTATGAGGAAAGAAAAATGAAAAGGGCAACCATTAGTTATAGATGTTATTGATGACATTCGTTTTTGTCCATTTATTATCTATATGTTATTTAACAGGCCAAAGCAGACGCTTTTGTCCAAGCGATTTACTGAATAACTTTTTTATATGACTGATTCGTCCATTTCTCTTGCGATGTAGATGTGTAGATAACAGTTAACGCCATTTTGTGGTTATATTCGGCGCCCATTAACGTTATACAACATCATGTGCATCAAAAATTAAATTATATTTAAAATATTCGATCCCTGGGCTGTTAAATAACTATTGGGTATGAATTCATATCAGTTCTTGAACATAATTTTACATAACTTCTTAATAGTATGCATTAACTTAATATGGCGTACTGGCGTTACATTTTAAAATACTATACAAAATAATTAATCAGAATACTTACTCCTGCTCACTCACGCCAAAGAACTCCCCACTCAAGCTCGCCGTCTCTGCAAGATTAACGATGGCAGTTTGCACGCACAGCTACTAGAAGATTTACATCTGTCAGACAGGTTGC
The DNA here is from genome assembly GCF_018812025.1 of Megalobrama amblycephala. Lineage (NCBI taxonomy): Eukaryota > Metazoa > Chordata > Actinopteri > Cypriniformes > Xenocyprididae > Megalobrama > Megalobrama amblycephala. The sequence continues at coordinate 24,880,051 of NC_063057.1, read as the reverse complement.
TGACGTCATCAAGCTTAGTTTGAGTCTGCGCGTCAGAAACGGAAGTGCTAAAAATCGCTAAAAATGGGCTTCACTTGTCTCAATTGAGTTCCAATGGGGTCGCTGTGTCCATTTCTTTTACTGTCTATGGTCACGAGTTACGGTTCCCCATAGCGGTAAACACAGAGTCTCGTTCCCTGTTCTCAGGGAACCATGATTACATGTGTAACCTGAGACGTTTTCAATATAAATGTATTCTGAAATATTGTTTATCGCTTAATAATAAATAGTTTAACACTTATTTTTTCTCAAAATATGTTCAAAAGAATGTTTATTATAATATTAGAGAATAAAATGTTTTAAAATGTTGTTAAAGGCATTGCCAACAAGAATTCTGTTTTCGGTGAATGTATACCCTAAACTGGCAAAGTATTCTGTGGGATACAAACATTAAAATCAAAATTAAGTCATCAAGTTTTATTATTTTTGTCCCAATAAGATGGAAAATAGCAATCAATTAATTTATTTTTGGGGTTAAGTAATTTGAGCGACAACTGGACAAACTGCAATGGTCTTTACTAATTCAATAAAAGAGAGCCATTAAAATCACAGAGCACAGACTGTATCAGTATTTTACAAAGATAAAGAATATTTACAAATCAAAACAAAATAACTATTTACAAATAAAAACAATAAACTATATATATTGCGTGTGGCACTTATTCCAGCAGCAAATGCCTTTTCTGCTTTGAATCGGTGGAACCCCTCAGCTTTTTTGAGAATAAGAATGGTAATCTATAATCAAGGAAAAACACTCATTACAATTGTATCACATATTATAAATTGTGCATTAAATGTAGAATTGATAACTGTATAATGCACTCAAATTTAAAATATATATCATTAGCTCATAAATTAGTATTATCTTCTTCACAAAACATACCATACCTCAGGTGTCATGACTTACATGCATAAGAAGGGCTTGATAAGTCTGATTTTTGCAATTCCAAAACATGATATACTTTGTCAAAGATACCCTCAGTCTATGCCAAACAACAATGCAGATATTTCACTTATCAGTGTTTCAAATAAATCCACCATTACATTCCAATTTCAGATTATAATAAATAAGATATTGAGAAACTGGTGAAAAAGTACTATGAAGCTATAAAAATAAGTAATTGTGGTATATTATTGTACCTGTTCTAAGTCAAAGACAGAAATCCGGAGGTTGCACAGAGTTTTCAATTTGGGTGCATAATTCGGATTCTTGTTTAAAAATATTCTTTGAGACTTAACTGCTCCAGACATGAGGTCACGATGGATTTTCTACAAAAGAAAAAAGTTGTTTTACAGCACAATAGTAGTATTTATCAATTTGCTAAATATGTTCATCTTGATTGTGTCATACAGCATATATGTGCCATTTTATTTTTAAAGGCTGTCATAACAATTACCATGATTTCTTCATCTTTCACCACTGTGTCGACCAAAAGCCCGTCTTTCAAAGCTGTGAGGGTGCTGTAAGGTATAAATACATTACAAATAGTTTAGTGACCTTTTGTTTTCTGTTGCTAACCTTTGAAAGGAAAATGGCTGTTCTTGATCACCTCCACAGCCGAAGGGTGTTTCTTTGCAAATAGTTGAAGGGTCTATGCCAGCGCAATCGGTGTGTAACCATTTGTTGCACAGGTCACACTGAACCCACTGCATAAGTTTGATGTGTGGATCCAGAGTTCTGAAAACATAAACATTATTGTAATTTTAAAAGCAGCACAATTCATTTACAACATGACTACAACTTTTTTCCTGTCTTTTGATAAACACAGGCTTTTATGTCCTGGGCCATGCAGGAGTTGGTCATGCATCTTTCATCTTTTCTATATATCATTCATATGTTTTTAAAATAATTAATGTTTTTATAATACACCTGATACGGATTACAAATGTATTACCTCAGAATCTCCATGTCATTCCTTTCTATAGAATGGTAGATCCTCATTGAATCGTAAATGCGCACTTGTTTCGCAGGGACATCGAAAACCTGAGAAATGAGAAAAGTTACAGTCAGCATATCTAGACACTGTACAGCACTACAGTTTCTTGCAGACATTACCCAGAGTATAAAGTGGTTTCCTAGTTCTGGTGTGTTACCCCCAACAATTCTTGGGAGCAGGAACATTTGAGCATTCTACCGGGAAAAACACACACACATGTATATATGAAGAGTTTGGTTCTGAAATGCAATAACTCCATTTTGATTAATTTGAGTAAAAAGGTGTTTTCTTTACAAAGAAAGTGGCAAGATGAAAACAACTATTTTCTGTTTAAAGGGGTGGTTCAGTGTTTTTTTCTAGGCTTGATTGTGTTTTTGGGGCACAGTTTAACATGTCTTAATGCTTCGTTTTTTTAAAAAAAGCTGTATTTTTCATATATTTTACCTTTATTCTACACCTCTGTATCCACTGTCATATGAACGGCTCATTTGACTTCCTGCTTCTATGAAGCCACTCCCTCCAAAATACGCAATGAGCTCAGATTGGTTAGCAGGCCCAGTGTATCCAGAGCCATCGTGATTCGATGAAGCATCTGGAAACGCCTCGCCCCTTACCATTTTAGTTGTTACCGGTTACGTGGGCTTTGGTGAAAATGTAAATAATGGCGTCTATATTGCTGTATCAAATTGAGCCCGAATCAGACCCAGATGAAGAAGGTCAATCGCAATCACTGCTTTTAAAGGACGTTTATGAATGGTATTTTTTTATTAGTATTGTGTCAAAGTGTTTAGATATTCTGTCACTGCTGTTTGTTAGCTTTCAATATACAGTTTTATCCTGATTAACTCCCTGAGGTCTGATAACGCACCGGCGCGTTTTCAGGTTTTTTTTCACATTGCAGCAAAACAGGCTTAAAATACTCCGTCATTTTTTGTCATAGAGACATAAGTAATATATCAATTGAAACTATAGAGTATCTTCTTTTATTTGTATACACTCAGAGTAAAAACACAATGTTGTGCTTTTTGCAAAGTAAAGAAAACTAAAATGATGCATGATTTGTCCTCTCCCTCTGAACAAAGTTTAATGTGATAGTTCTCAGAAAATGAACTATAACTTAAGTCTAATTTTTTTGTGATTAGTATTCACTATGTTTTAAGAAACATTGAAATGTAAGGTTTTACATCATATAAGTCATATCGAAAACAAAAAGAGAGCCATGTCAGAAGTCCGTGATTTAGCTCATTATCCTCTAATGCGGCCACGCCCACGGAGCCAGCGCTATTCAGACGCAAATTCTCAAGTCAATACAGGCATACATTGTCTCAATCGTGTATTTATTGTCTTGAAAAGTGTTTATCTGTATGAAAAAGCCATGGTTAGCTACCTCTGGAAGACATGTCGTTACTTCCTGAAATGTTCTCTTCTCTCTGTGCACATTTGTAGACTAAATGAGCACAGAGCGCCCTCCGGCTGCAAGTATGAATTGAAAACACCATTCCTGAAATGCCCTCTTCTTCTTTAGAATAATTTGTGGACTAAAGGTGTACAGAGCGCCCTCCGGCTGCAAGTATGACAGTGATAATTAAATGCATATAACTCCTCTGTATAGAAAATTGACATAAATATACGAGAATCCAATATTTCTCCAAATGTACATGCTTTTAAACCAAAAGCCTATATTCAGACTCTTTGCATCACAGAAATACGTTATATTTTAAAGTATATAATATAAAACCATTATTTTATATTGTAATTTTGTATTTTTCTGTTTGTTTCATATAAACCATGAGCTTGAGACATCACAGAAGGATTTTTTCACAGCCTACCTGGCTGAAAGGTCTCATTAATATGCAGCACCATTAGAGGTTCTTTATGCAATTCTTTTGTCTTCTCAGGTGTAAATGACCCATTATTCATGATGATTCACGCCTCCACGCATACTGTGTTTCTTGACAAAAAAGTGTCTTACAAAAACTAAATCAATATATTGTTTTATATGAACAAGTAGGCATTATAATTTTTACATAATTTTGAAGCAAAAACTCTAGTCTACAACCTCCAATACCAGAAGTATTGTGAACACAGATTTAATATACTTTTTTTGGCCTTATTTCAGTGACTTAAGTTTTTTGTTTTTTCAATAACCACGCATAAACATTATTCCTTCAAAAACACAAACATGTACATACATGTTCCTCACATATTATGGTAGCCTAGTTTGTGCTCAATACAGTGTAATGACACTTTTGTCATTAATATGTTTATGAACAACTGAAAAAAGCACAAATGTCAGGGCATGTCAAAACTTCTCCAGGGCCCCAAATCAGCCTCAGACTCCAGAGGGTTAAAGCTTTACTCTAGCCGAATACATGACTGAGTAGAAGCATTTTTGTAAAGGTAGTGTTTAATTTATAGCATGAACAACTGTTTGTCTATGAACATAGAAGTTTGTTGGTGTTTGGAGAATTTAGCTAACTGGTTATCGAAAGTAAAAACGCGTTGGTCTTTGTTTATGTCATTGATGCAACCAAAAAATAGCAACAGAACTATAAGTTTAAAAGACATGTACAAACAATAAAACCTACTTACAGTTTGAAGCCAATAAACAGCAGCTTCTGCTTTTAAAGTGGGAACTTCATCTTTCAGTAAAAGCCTTTGAGCAAATCCAGCATTGAACTCGTGTATAATCTGTAAACTGTCTTCAGTGGCACATCCAGTGTAGAAAATATCACAGATTATAATGGGTTCTATTATCTTTTGATGCGTCGCGCCGCTCACGTCCGGTGTACAAAACTCTTCCGCTTCCATTATGCTGCGCCACATGGCCTCGCCCACTTTGTTGGGTGTTCCCAGGGGCGTGTTTTGCAGGGTTTATGATGTCACCAACCCGGGAAGAAGCTCGTTGTAGTCCAAAACGGCCGTTTTTGTAGGCATTAAACTGCCATTACTTTAAAAGACAATATCTCCGTTTGCATTGAACTTTCAGCACTGTAACTTTGCAGATACTGTTTATGCTCAAGCAGCAACATTACACACCAACTAAAGTTAAAAAAGTGAAATCACAATGAACCACCCCTTTAAAGAAGCATTTAAGTGAAATGAGCAATTGAATTGCATGACCAAAGAAACACTAAAGTATAGTTATGGAGAGAGGGTGTGTTGGTCAATCAGTTTTAATAAAGTAAGCTACAAAAGCATAAGATTTATGAGACAGTGTCAGAGTGAATGGAAAAAGTCAAATAGGACTTTTAAAGTCATTACTATTTAAAGGTGCCCAAGAACCCTTTTTCACAAGATGTAATATAAGTGTACATGTATAAGGTATAAGGTGTCTCCTAAATGTGACTGAAGTTTCAGCTCAAAATACCCCATAGATTTTTTTATTATTAAATTTTTAACTGCCTATTTTGGGGCATAATTAGAAATGTGCCGTTTCTCAGCGCATCCCCTTTAAATGCTCACGCTCCCCGCCCCCAAACTTGCAACTATAATACATTGCATAAACAAAGTTCATACAGCGAATATAATCCTCAAAATGGATCTTTACAAAGTGTTCATCATGCAGCATATCGCATCATGTAACTAGATAAAAAAGTTTGAAGACAAACTTTAAGTTGGCTTGAAAAAGCCAGTCCAGAAAGTTTGAAGTAGTTTTAAAAGTTTGAAGTTTGAAGTTTAAGTTTTAGTTTAGTAGTTTGATAGATAGATAGATAGATAGATAGATAGATAATGAGCTACTACAAGTTATTTATATATAATTGTATGTTACACATACAGCCTCAATGATTCATTTTTTTATTAGTGAGAATATTTTAAAATCTTAATCATAACATCTGTAGCAACAATTTGTAATAATAAGTAAATTATTTTGTAAGAACATCTGTGGTGATGTCACAGTTACTAGGTGAAGGTGATGAGGAAATTAAATTGCTACATTTGAAGACACAATTGCACTGCTTCCTCCAAAATGATAAAAAAATATATATATATAAAAATAAAAATGGCATACAAGATTACCTTACATACTCTTTTTTTTTTCCCTTAGTGTTGAGCATTACAACCAATCACACACATCTCTGCTGAGCTCATGATGCAATATAACCAATCAGATGAGTTTAGATCAGTTACCTGTGAAGTAAAAATCTGCTGATATCGCGTTCTCACCATGTGCTCAGTCAGTGACGCGCTTTCTGAGGGGAAATTTCAGTCAGTGTGTGACGCACTCTGAAAACTCTGGATGCAGATGCGATACAAGTAAGATATTACTTTATAATCCTTTTGTTTTTTATGCTACTTTTTTTTTTAAAGTAAAAATGATTTTCTAATGCGTACAAAGTAATAAACTAGCCAATTCATAAACGGTTCTCCTCTGTGTGGCATACAAATGACCTTTTCATCCCCACACAAAAACGCTCAATGTATTTTTTAATCGACATTATTACAATATCACAAGTAAAATTACGACATTAGCGAAGTTTTTCAGTTATGAGGCAAAAAGCTCAACCTTTCTGGATGCATCATATTTTGTGTCAAATTCTGACATTTAATCAATAAATTAAATGAGTAACAATACAAAATAACAGACGAAAACTAGCTGACGAATTAACTGTCAACATTCATCTTTGCAATGCTGAGGAAATAGATGCAGCATCTGAAATAGCATTGTTTAATGCACACAGGGGATCAACAATGACTTAATTAATAGCTAATTTGAAAAAGACAAATGCTTTGATTTAAACAATGTTGAAGAGGTTTTTTTTATAATAATAGTTTATAATGGTTTCAAAATTGAATCTACTTTAAATGTGAAATTAAGACCGCCACTAGGTGGCAGCAAGTCACCTTTATTAAGTGAGTCATTGAAATTCAACAGATTCATTTGGCTTGTTCATTCAGGAACGAAGCGTTATAATGTACAGCGAGTCATCAACCAATTCGTTCTGATAGATAGATAGAATATAGAATATTTATATTATATATTTACTTATTTTATTTTATTTTAATTGTAGTCTTGGAAAAAAGTGACTATACACTAATAACATTAACATCAGAACAAATAAGAACAAATCAAACAGAACAAAAGTAACTGCACGCACACACACACACACACACACACACACACACACACACATATATAAGTAAATAACATTTTATGAACAACATTTAAACAGTTATGGCAGTAACTATTAAACAGTTACAACTCTTCCATTTCGTCGACAGGCTGGATGCTGTACACCCTGTGGTCTGTATGTCCCACACTTACTCTGCGTGGCAGACTGCACAACTGCAAAACATCTTCTGCAATGGCCGTTGCCACAGCAGCGGGGACTATGTATTCATCAAAGGTGTCAGATAAAAGCACCGTTCCATCTCCATCTTCATCTTTTAAAATCCCCTCAATGACCATCTCCTCCATGGTGGATTATTGTCCCAGAACCTTAATTTTAAACGATGAAAACTGAGTGAAAATTTAATCTGGAATTACATCTGGGGTTGAGAATCACTGGTCTAATATGTTGCACTTAGGCCCAATCTCATTTACACCACTTACCCCTACTTGTTTGAAGTGGGGTCCCAAAAAATCTTTATTTAAAGGGCTAAAACTCAAACTAAAGGAGAATTGAGACATGTGAATGTGCACAGTGGAGGGGTAGGGGTGTCTCAATTCTCCTTTAGTTTGAGTTTTAGCCCTTTAAATAAAGATTTTTTTTGGGACCCCACTTCAAATGAAGGGGAAGGACACTTCCCTGCATATGTTTGTAGGTGACAATCTACAGCAGCAACACGGCTGTCCAAGCGGACAAGAAGACCCATAAATGTAAGTATGTTTTGGCAATAATAAGGATTTTATCCACAAATAATCATTTGTTGTATGTTATATTCAATCTTGTTCATAATTATAAGTGGGATTGGGCCTTTGTTATGTACCTTGATGGATGAAAAGGAAGACGAATGGAACTTGCTGTGTCCATTTTCCCTGATTGTGTCCTTCAGATGTGACACCTCAACTTAGGCTCCCAAATGAAGCTCGGCTAAGGCTTCGTCCCGCCAGAGAGAGATGTTGGCTATCCTCTATCCACATTTTAAGGACACATCAAGCATTGGCACATTCCCATCTTTAACCGTATTCATTCGGACCATCTGTAACTACAGTTAAATATAACATTGTTTTAAATATATTTCATTACCAGCAATTGCATACAATTGCAAAGGCTAGATGAACACTTTCCCCTCCAGTTTTTTTTTTTTTTTTTTTTTTTTTTTTTTTACATAATTTATCAAAATAAAGAACAGAACCTCTGATTGGGAAGAATCTTAAAAAATGGAAAATCTTATCATGGCAGTTAAATTCAGCAACGGGTGTGTATATTAAAGGAGGACCTATTATTCATTAAACAAAATATTTTAGGGGCAATGAAAGTTGTGAATCTTAAACGCTAGCAACATAAAAAAAAAAGAGAAAAGAGTTAATCAAAGTGATAGAATTTCAATTATCAAAATAAGTAAATGCATTAAAATTTCAAGATCCATAAAGCTATTAAAAACATTTTCAAAACAGTTCATGTGAGTTCAGTGGTTCTATCTTAATATTATAAAGCGACGAGATAGCGACTTTTAGAAACTCAAAATAGTGACTTTTCAACAATATAGTGATTTTAAAACACTGCTTCTGAGCTTCACTGAGCCACTGGATTTCATCAAAATATCTTAATTTGTGTTCTGCAAATGAATGAAGGTCTTACAAGAGTAGAATGACATGAGGGTGAGTAATAAATTGCATTCTTTATTATTTTTGGGTGAACTAACCCTTTAATCTCAAACCACTTACCTTTTCAATTCTGCCTTTAAGGGACACACACCCTCCCCGGGTAAACAGGTCGTCTTCATCTCCGGTCATATACACACAGGGAGGATTGAGGATTTCCTGAGCGGATCCTCCATTACTGCAAGAGGGCCACATACAAACTTCTTGAAGGTAGCTCCCAAGAAAATGCACTCTCTGCTGAACTACAGAGATGGAAAAGTCTGTCACTTTGCAAATGCCTGTGTTTCGCCGTCTACTGGCAGCAGGTACACCTTTTTCCCATCAGTGAGGGCACTAATGGTGTTTTTTTGCATGTGGCGACCTGTATTTTGCCACTAGCAGTTTCATAGCTGGCAGCACGACAATTACTGGTGGTTCTCCACACAAAGGAAACGAGTGGGAGGGGGGCGGGAGTATGGAGATGCCATTCTAAAGGTGAAGCAAAATAATCACAAAATTACTCAATAATCTCATTTGAATAAACTATACTGAAGACGTAGCATGACTCAAAGCTGCTTCTGTGTGTGGTTCTGCACATAAATATATCTCCCACACTGAGCCTACATACACTAAATAAAATTATAAACGCAACACTTGTTTTTGCCCCATTTTTCATGAGCTGAACTCAAAGATATAAGACTTTTTCTATGTACACAAAAGGCCTATTTCTCTCAAATATTGTTCACAAATCTGTCTAAATTTAAAGTTAGTGCGCACTTCTCCTTTGCCGAGATAATCCATCCACCTCACAGGTGTGGCATATAAAGATGCTGATTAGACAGCATGATTCTCTTCACGGATGAATCCTGGTTTTCACTGTACAGGGCAGATGGCAGACAGTGTGTATGGCGTCGTGTGGGTGAGCAGTTTGCTGATGTTAACGTTAGGTGCACTTTATTGATACAGAGATACTGTGACGAGATCCTGTTGTGCCATTCATCCACAACCATCACCTCATGTTGCAGCATGATAATGCACGGCCCCATCTGGGAAAACATCCCAGTTCTTGCATGGCCAGCATACTCACCGGACATGTCACCCATTGAGCATATTTGGGATGCTCTTGATCGGCGTATACGACAGCGTGTTCCAGTTCCTGCCAATATCCAGCAACTTCGCACAGCCATTGAAGAGGAGTGGACCAACATTCCACAGGCCACAATCAACAACCTGATCTATGACTCTATGCGAGGGAGATGTGTTGCACTGCATGAGGCAAATGGTGGTCACACCAGATACTGTCAGATAAAAAAAAAAGTTAAAGAAATGTAAAATATACAGCATAAAAAAATGGACTTATGAAATTAATTTAATTTTCCCAAATTCCTTATTTATAAATTTTCCTCTTTGTCGCCATCTCTGTTTGAAATCTGCAATTGCAGTCATATGCGGAATAGTTACTGTTACGTGCGTTGTGCCTCGGCTCCTCAGCGCGGATGAATCTAATGCTTGCTGTCAGTCACCGCACCGGTGTGGATACTGTCCTTCAGAATCACAGATTCTACGTCTTGAAAGTATGACCGATATAAGAATTTTCACTGGAAAATATAATCTGAAGAAGTAAGTAACATTTCTGCCACTTTTGTTCTGACCAACTGAGGAAAAAAGCATTAGGCCTACAATAAATCACACTGCCAATGATGATTAAATCTAACGATCGCTTAGCTCGGATCAAGCCAAACTGTGCAAATTCTTATTACTGTTATATTGTTCTCAAATTGTTATTGTTAACAACATCAACATTGCGTGACTGTGTATTTAGTGTATATTAGCGTTACCTGTAGATTTTAATTTCTGTAGCCACTCCACAGTCCAAAGTCTCTTGCTTTTTGACTACGGGTGAATCTCCAGTTGTCACTGATGATTGTCATTTGGATCTTTCTGGATTACAATCCGCCATCAAAATAATAAGTTTAATTATTTCAGCTGCTGTGAGAACAGGCTATAAATGATCCGCTACCAGCAGCATCCTTGCATGATAAAACCGACTAGCCTGGACGGGACTCCTTCCTTTCTGTTTACGGACATGATGTAATGACGCACAGACGAACTGCTGAATGCTCGAATTTCCAGCGGAAATCCACCAGGTCGCTCTTATTATAAAACATTATTACAAGCTTACTGTTGTGAATCGAACTAATATAAGGAGATAGTTTTGAACACTGGCTAGTTATGTACTTGCTCAAAAATTGATTTTGGATATTTTTTAACCAAAAAAGTTACGGACTGCAGCTTTAATAACCTATTTTTTCACTGCAAGTTTTCTGCGTCTATAAGCTTTAAATGTTCAATAGATATTTCGTTTTCATCAATTAGCATTGTGTGCTTATTTCACTGGAGTAAAGTTGTTAAGATTGCATTTTTTAAATAAATATCCTTAAAGGTCCCGTTCTTCGTGATCCCATGTTTCAAACTTTAGTTAGTGTGTAATGTTGTTGTTAGAGTATAAATAAAATCTGTAAAATTTTAAAGCTCAAAGTTCAATGCCAAGCGAGATATTTTATTTAACAGAAGTCGCCTACATCGAACGGCCTGTTTGGACTACATCCCTCTACTTCCTTCTTTAATGACGTCACTAAAACTGTGTTTTGACTAACCTCCGCCCACAGGAATACACAAAAAAAGGGGGCGTGGTCTTGTTGCGCTCCCACGGAGAAGAGCAAGAGTTGCGTTTGTAGAGTGTGTTTGTCGCCATGTCGTCGAAACGCTGTTATTTTCATCCCGCAGTCCAATCACCTTTGTTTGGCCTTCCCAGGGACGCTGTACTTAGAAATCAGTGGTTACAATTTATGTTTAACTCGGTTCCCGAAAATTATAATCCACATGTTAAACTATGTGCAGCACATTTTACTGAGGACAGCTTCCTCAATCTCAGTCAGTTTAATGCCGGATTCGCACAAAGATTATTTTTGAAAGATGGAGCAGTTCCCTCTTTGTCTGGAGAAGGCGTTGTTTGTGGACCACAACCGGTAAGTGTATTTTATTATTTACGTTGGTGCGTTTAACAGTTTCTGTAACTTATCACACAAAGGGCAACGCTGTTTAGCTTTGTTAACTAGATGGCAATTGAAACTTATCCGACCAAAACTTTTAAAAAGTGTAGTAATTCAACCGGACACCATCGATTGTTGGTGTTTGTTATGATCAGTTTAAATTATTTGTTGATTATATCTGTTGTTTACTGTTTAACCACATGCTGGTTTAGCTGCAGCCACGCGAATCATTGTTCTATGTTTAGGCATATGTAACGTTACCTACTGTAAATAAACAGCTTACCATTGTGATACATCCTGCAAAAGACGTGTTTGCACAGGTTCTACTCGATCCTCTTCATCTATGTTCTCCGGGTCTGATTCCGGCTCAAATTGATAGGGTAAAATTAAAGACATGTTTACAATAACACTGAGCGCGTGCATCTCCACGTTATGGTAAGAGGCGTGACCTTTCCGGACACGGTGCGCTCAGAGCTGTCGAATCACAACACAGGAACCGCTGGCACAATCAGAACTCGTTACGTATTTCTGAAGGAGGGACTTCATAGAACAAGGAAGTCATCAGCCCGTTTTTATGACAGTGGAAACAGCGGTATACAGATAAGTAAATTATGTGAAAAATACTGTGTTTTTTTACACGCGAAACATGAACACATGTTACATTGCACACTATAAACACAATCAAAGCTTCAAAAACCACGAAGAACGGGACCTTTAACAAATTTGTAGAAAAGTAGAATATGCTTAAATAATTTTAAATAGAGTTTATGTGCTAAAATGAGTGGCAACAGTTATAATAAATTTGGAAAACATTCATTTGGGCTGCGTGCCACATACTGATACTGATTTAATAAATGTCCAAAAATATTTCGTTTTTATCTAATCCTATTTGCATTGTGTGCTTAATTAACTGGAGTACAGGTGTTGCGAATGAATTTGTAATAAATGTATGATAAATATGGTATACAAAGTAAAGAAGAAAAAAACTTGTATAGAAAAGTAGATTATGCCTAAATAATTTTAATCATAATCTGTGGGTTTATACATATGTTCAACTAGGTCCTGTACCAAGTGATATGTTGACTAAGGTGCTGTACGTCTTCATTACATCTGTGAGGATGACTCAATCAGGTCCTCTTGTAGGCACTGGGCATGACATATTTGTGTGGTTTTCAGTTTAATTAGCCAAAATATTTTATTTAATCTTTTTTTGTTTGTTTGTTTAGAGAATTTAGACATTTTGAGCACATAATATAAGCTCACCACCAAACCTTAACTTGCCCATTTGTATCTTGTGTAAAACAGCAGGAATAACAGACAGTCATGGTCGGATTGGCCTTCTGGCAATTCTGGCAAAAAACCTTCAACTGTCAATGACTCTTACCATCTTTTGCGTCATCCCTCTTTCAGATAGTTGTGTTTCCAGATTATCTAGTTCTTTCATGGATGTGAAAGGAAAGACATCATCCTCACTGTCCACCAATTTCCATGGCCTATAATGAACGGAAAACAGGCCGCTGTTGTGCTGAGCACTGAGCAGACAAAAATCCGCCATAGACAGTTGTAGGGAACACACCCTAGGAAGTAAAATTAGCTCAAATTAAATAAATAATTTATAGGGAATTATAAAGAGTTGTTTAGTTTACGACCGAGTAACTGAGTCGTCCAGCGTTCATTTGCTCGAGCCGTAATAAGCTCTGGTAGCGGATATGAATATCCAACAATCGTGAAAACACTGATTAGAGCACGGTAACTTTAAAGGGACAGTTCACCCAAAAATGAAAATTTGATGTTTATCTGCTTAACCCCAGGGCATCCAAGATGTAGGTGACTTTTTTTCTTCAGTAGAACACAAATTATGATTTTTAATTCCAACCGCTGCCGTCTGTCATTCAAATAATGCCAGTGGATGGGAACTTCATCTATAAGAGTAAATAAAACTTGCTTAGACAAATCCAAATTAAACCCTGCGGCTCGTGACGACACATTGATGTCCTAAGACACGAAACGATCGATTTGTGCGAGAAACCGAACAGTATTTATATAATTTTTTACCTCTAATACACCACTATGTCCAACTGTGTTCGGCACTCCTTTAGTGCAGTCTGATCGCGCTCTGACAACGGCAGTGATATCTAGCACTCATTGAAGTATATGCGTGAGACATCACTGCCGCTGTCAGACCTCAACATTCTCAAGGAATTACTAAGAACCTGGAACAGTATTCTAAAGTGAAAACAATGGGAACCCATTGATAATTAATTAAGAATTACCACATCATTCTCAAGGAATTACTAAGAACCTGGAACAGGTTGTTGGAATGTTGAGGTAATTATTTATGAATTATCAATGGGTTCCCATTGTTTTCACTTTAGAATACTGTTCCAGGTTCTTAGTAATTCCTTAAGAATGTTGAGGTAATTCTTTATTAATTATCAGTGGGTTTGAAGTAATTCTTTGAGCATGATGTGGTAATGATCATTGCCTTAAATACAGAACTCATTAGGCATCACTTTATAATAGTAATGTGAAATATCTTGAGTAAAAACAGACACAAAATATATATAAGGCCATAAACATACCTGAGGTATTGGCAGGTCACGGATCCATCCTGATTTTCTGGTTGCAGACAACACTTGAATAAAAAAATTAACACTCTCAAGCGCCATCCACGGAAATGGTCGAGCACGAGTAAAAACACAAAGAATTCACCATTCGTTTAAAAAACATAAATGAATAAACAACTTTCTTCTAATTCTACAGTTCATTAATGTGGTATCTACAGTGTTTAGTTTAAGTGTCACCAGCGCATTGTTCAGAGCGATGTACCTCTCCGCTGACAGTTGGAATCCCAGTCCCTTTTCTATATTACAAAACTTACAGATATTACATGTGTGCGCTCAAACTTTGACCTGCATGTGATGCAAGACGTGCAACATTATAGCACCCACCGACAGAAACATACAGTGGCGCAAATGGACGAATGTTTAACAATATTTGCAGAGCATATATATATATATATATATATATATATATATATATCAGTACAGTAGGCATAAATCTAAGTAAATCAACTAACATTAGTAGTAAAGAAGAAAGGGCCATAACCTGATACAGAGTTTCACAGTTCATTAATAGTTACTTAATAGTTATTCCTCCTGAAGCTGAATTAGTAGTTACTTAATCGTAGTTCTTCAGGAGGCATGACTGAATTGATTAGTTACTGATTAACATATTTACTTAACACAATTAAAAAACGCTATGACAAACTAATTAGTTAACACATATTCCTTAGTAGTTAATAGTAGTGACTTGAGTGTTAATGAAGAACTACCGATTAATTCTGCAGTAATTCCTTATTAGTTATGCAGTAAGTACGATACAGTATTCTAAAGTATACTGTATACTTTATATAGAGAAGAAGAAGAAGAGAGCTAGTTCAAGATAAGCATTTATGATTAAAACTTATCAAATTTTTAACTTTTTTTAGAAAATGAGTGATGTTTTCTCTAGATAAGACCCTTATTTCTCATCTGGGATCATGTAGAACATTTTGAAGCTGCAGTGAAACTGTAATTTTGACCTTCAACCGTTAAGCGTTAAATTTATTTTCGACTGAAGAAAGAAAGACATGGACATCTTGGATGACATGGGGGTGAGTAAATTATCAGGAAAATTTAATTTGAAAATGAACTAATCCTTTAAAGGGAGCCAGTCCACCACGACGTGACTTCATCTTTTTGTCTTTCTCTTTCTTATCTTTTGTAGAAGATACTATGAGAGAACCTATACTATGCAGGTGCCAGAAACACACACACGGCATGCTGCAAAAGAATGAGAGAAACACCAGCAACCCTATCTTTTCCCCCCTTTTTGTCTTTCCTTCCCTCTCTCTCTTCTCCTCTCTCTCCTTCTTTCTCTTTCCACCTCCTTCACTGTGAAGTAATACTAGCACACAGCACATCCCTTCAACACAGAAATCTCTCACACACACGGCCATGTATACACTTTCTCTCACACACATATGGACACTCATTCCTGTTACCCAGTGTTCATTCCTGTTACTCAATGTATTTATTTTTCCAAAAAATAATGTTAAACCAATGTTTTTATCAGTTTTGTTTGATCCATCATTTACACAACTGTTAAATAAATTAAATTATTAAAAAAAACTGATATATTTGAAGCTTCTGTCTTTTAAATGAAAAACAAAATGTGTGTCTTAATATAAAGTGATTTTTTTTAGTCACAAATATCAATTAGGACGAGTGGGAACCTTGTAAAATCATGCCATACTGCTAACAGTTGCTAGCAGTTTAATGCTTAACTAAGTAAATAAAGACAAAAGTAAAACATAGCCAATTTACAGATGAAACTGACCTGCACTTGTCCTGAACGGGTCAGTAGTTTTGCCTCTCTGTTCCACTCCATTCTCAAGTCACTCGCAGACTAACCGATTCATGATTTATTAGAGATTTATTACTGAATGGTGAACCACCAAATACAGATTAAAACTAAAGTAACCAGCCTGGTTTTTTAAATGTAAGAAGTAGAAAGTACAGATATTTGCATTAAAAAAAAAATGTGTGGAGTGACAGTAAAAAGTTATAGTGAAGTAAAGTACTAATACCAGAAAAATCTACTTACGCACAGTAATGAAGTATTTGTCATCTGTTTCTTCCCAATCAGTTGAGCTACAGTATATGTGCGATGGGCATCGGCATGTTTGTTTGTACTGCAGGGACCAGCTGAGAATGATGTGATTGTATGTGTCAAAAGGTTAATAAATGTAACGCTATTCTCGGACAGAGCTGTAATAATCTGATTGTTACCGGTGACTTTCAAATAAGTTTTAAGATAGGGGTTTTCCTAAGGATTATCCTATGCTTCTGTAATACCTTTTCCTATCTAGACAATGCTGTTAGTAAATCTGTGGACAGTGCTATTCACTGATCTCATTTTAATCAAGTCTGCTCCATTCAGTGAAAAGCATTTGCCGTTGGATAATTAGCATTTCCCAGAATGTCCAACCATACTTTTTTTTCAAGAATATTTTCATAAATGAAAAATTCAAACATGTTCCTCAGAATTATGTGCAACTTGTAGGTGCATTTTGATCATTAGGTTGGGTAACAATAGTTACACATATTTCAAAGGAACATGACTGACTGACACTCCTGAAAATATTCTTGTGAATAAAGTTACGAAAGTAAGTTTCATCACATCTGCTCCATTGTCACGGGTGCTGGCAGGAAACACGAAGACCAATATTCAAACAATACAGTCTTTAATCCAAGCATATACAACAGGAGAACTGACATAATGCACCTTGACATAGATGAGAATGGACGAAGACTGAGGGAGAACACAGAGACTAAATGCATGAAGCAAACAAGGGAGCAAATCATATTATTAACAGGACACAGGTGAAAGAAATGACTAATCAAACGAATGGGGAAAACTAGGTCAAACTAAGAAACTCAAAACAGTAGACGTGACATCCATTCACTGTAAAGCAATTGACCAGTGGATAATTAGCATCTCCCAGAATATTTAAATACTCCAGGAGAAGTATTTCATTTAATTATGTTGCACAATAACAAAACACGTTAATATTCTAGCCATTCTAAATTCAGTGTTGGGGAAGCTACTCTGAAACTGTAGCTTGACAAGATACTCGTAAGTTAAAGTAATTAAGTTACATTCAAGCCACCCTTCTGAAAAAAGAGTTACCTTCTGAAAAAGGAGCCTTCACGAAGCCCCCCTTCCCAACACTGAGATGGCCTCAAATCAGACCCTAAGAGCCAGGGGACCAACTCCAGGAGATAAGGAAGGACAAGCCGCTGAGGCCTTTACCCGGCCGTATCTCAGGAACCAAGCCGACTTGGGGCTCGAAACCATCACGGCCTTGGGGAGAGGTGTAAACAAAATGGGTCACATGACTACCGGAGCTCTATACACACACACCCACACAAACATAGAAGGACTCTCTGAATTTAACTCATAAGTTAAATTCCAGAATGTATATCATGTTCCCTTTCAAAGGCTACACTCAAGCTGCGCTTAGCGCCATGGGAATGTCTTTAGTCGTGACCAGCTGTGAATATGTGTAAAACAACGTCAATCAAATTGACCTATATTTATAGCCTGTGTGGCGTCATTGGAATGTGTCATAAGTGGGGCTATAATTAGATGAACCGCAGGTGCATCTGCAGGTCTTTTGTCTTCAGAGGCCATACTGTGAAGTGTGTGTGAAACAGCTCTGCTCAAACTCTTTCCTTCCTTCATCACTTTGTTAGGAGTTAGATTTGACAGGCAGTGCACAGAACTTTCTCTCCTCTTGTTCCTTTTTCAACTCTGTCTAACAAGTGAAAAGTGAACATACATATATTATATATTTGAGAGAAAGTCATGGCTGAACAAAGCAAACGGTGTGTGTCTCCGTGTTTGCGTTCCATTTCCAAATTGGACACACACCAGTATTGTTTTGTTTGTTTGGGGATTGCGTGGCGATTTGGCTGAGGAGTGAGAGACGGGTCCATCCCTATTGCTCTCACTATCTCTCTATCCGGATCGCGATGTCCTTTTGCCGGGATCGAAGCGTACCTTGCCGATTCTTCGGCTCGGGCAGAGGATACTTTAAGACTTGATTTTCCTGCTAGACAAAAACTAAGTGCCCTGCAATAAAGCTCATCTGGAGAGAAGATCTCAAAGAAATAGCATAGAACAACGCCTTGCCCTCACACGTCTACAGTATGCAGTATCTTAATTCATTATTTCTAGTAGATTAAAGCGAAGGTATTACCACAAATCTACTCTCCTGAAATCCAAAAACTTCTGCACCATCTCAAACAAATGTTTCATAGTCTGCACAAGGCCGCTCTCACTCTGAATCTCAAGAAGTGTAAGTTCATCTGTTCTTCACTTGACTATTTAGGCCATACCATCACAGCGGATGGAGTAAAGGTGAATTCAGACAAGGTGGATGCAATCAGAACATACCCTACTCCCAAGTCCTTAAAAGAAGTACAATGATTTTTTACATGCACTGAAGAGGAAAGAAGTGAAGTGGAAGTGGACAGACGAGTGTCAACGTTCATTTGACCTCATCAAAGACGAACTGACTAGAGCACCTGTTTCAAGTACACCTAACTTTGATTCTTCTTTTAAAGTACAGACTGATGCAAGTGATGTGGGCTTAGGAGCTGTATTGACACAGGAAGTGGATGGACAAGAGAGAGTTGTTGCATATGCATCCCATTTGCTCAGAGGTGCTGAGACATCCTACTCGACATCAGAGAAAGAATGTCTAGCGGTAGTATGGGCTGTAGAGAAGTGGCACCATTGGCAGAGCTTTCGAGGTCATCACTAATCATGCATCCTTAGTCTGGCTTTTCCAACATCCAAAACCCTCATCCAGACTGGAAAGATGGATGATCAGACTACAAGGATATCACTTTACTGTACGGTATTGAAAAGGACAATGTAATGTTGTGCCTGATGTGTTATCCAGGAGAGATGAGGCTGAATCACTGGATGTGTTGTTGCACACACCAGCTAAGCGTGGTTTAAATTCTGTCACTTGTGATCTGCCATTGGACTTGTCAGAAATCGCTGATGAACAGAAAAATGACCCAGAGTGCCAAGAGATCATGGTTAAAGCCAAGACCCAGAAAACCACTGTAGAGTATGGAGCGATCAACACACCATTGTAACAGTTACTCTTCCAGCCCTGCATGCCAGGCCCTGTAATGTCTGGCTCCCCCACTGAGCGCTATCACCCCATCTGCACCATTTGCTCTTAACACACACTTCAAAGACACTTAGGAGACAGGCCACTAGAACCATACGTTGTCTATAAAACTGGATTCTTTGCTATTAATTCATTGACAACCTTGTCTAAATGAATGAACATGCATCTCCCCCCGTGCATTTTATAAATGCTTGATGATACTTCTTGATATTGCAGTCCATCTAGGTGGTGTTTAATATCAAATTACTCCTTGTTTAATGACTTACATTTTGGTGGACATCACAATATCATAGAATGCATTGTATGTTTGTTATATTTATCAGAGTACAGACCTGCCAACATGTACGCATTTTGCGTACCAGGTACGCATTTTGACCTCAAAGTACGCTGGTACGATTTGTCACTCTATACTACGCAAAAACCTGGTGACTCCTCTGTGCACGACTAGTACTCAAATCCAGCAAAAGAGTTCGACCAATCAGCGCTGGGTTCATTTCCCCAAATAGCAAGCGGGGATGATTGACAAATGCGTACGGCCTATCAATAAAAAGACACTGCAAATCGACAGCAACACAAAATCCCTCTCGATCCCTCCTTCACTCCCGCCGTCTCATTGACTGAATTCTCAAGCGAGGACAGCACACTCACGCACTTTTAACTCCTTAAGGTAAACGGGTATAAAATGCACAAGTAATGTTGAACAACAAATCTAAATAAAATTGAAATCGCTGATTATGAAAATGTTGTGATGTGTGACTGACTGACGAGTGCGAGTCTGGAGAAACAGGCGTTTATTTATTCTCAGTGTTCAGAAACGTATAGTCTACATGTGTTGCGTTATTGTGTTAATACTAACTAAAGTACCTAATTATGTTACATAGCCTACTTATTTTGTATGAAAACTAGCACATTAGTTACTTATGCATTTAAAATGACCGCTGTTTCAATGCTGCGCAAGCCCTCTCTCTCATAAACACAAATGTGCGCGCACACAGAGAGGTAAAATGAAAATTGCTGTGTTTGGTTTAAAATTTGTTCTTGTGTTATTTTTTTGTCAGAAAAGATTTTTAATTATCCACCCGTGTTTTTAAGATTTGTTAAATGACAGATGCTTTAGTTAACACAACTCGTTATATGTCGGACTAACTTCTTGATATTCTTGAATACTCAATTTGTTTGCTCTTATTGGTCCTTTCTATTCGTTGTCAACTGTTTTCTATAAATATGTTTGTATTGGCTAACCTTTATTTAGTGAATGTTTGTCTTGTTTATAATTCAAAGACAGCACGCTACAAATAGAAACCCTTTTTTCTGTGGGATTTAGTATCATATTTGGATATTGGAATAATAAATTAAGAATTTTAAATGAATCACATGTAAACTCAATGTTTACTATTTTGTAAGGGTTTCTTAATTGTAGACTAGTTTTCATTACAAAACCTGTATAAACAACTCAACTGTCAGGTTAGTTGTATGTAAATATAGCCTTCTTGAAATTGCAAACAAAAATTTTTAGTCCATATTAAATATATGAATGCGATTCACTTGTGGTTGTCAGTTTGTATAAGAACACAATATGCAATGCAAGATTAATCATGAATTTAAAAAAATGCTTTTGAGCAGGTGTAGTAAAATTTTTAATTGTCAAATTAAAAAATTTTTTAAGTCAAAATTAGATTAACGAAGATGGGTGTGTGTGCTTTGTGTATTGTATTCTCAAAAATTTAAAAAAATTACCCCCCCCCCCCCCCCCCCCAAAAAAAAATTCCAAGGTTGGCAGGTCTGTTTATTTGAAGTTTTGTAGGTTATTTTGTCTATTTTGGTGTAATTAAGTGTCTAAAAGTTTTTTTTAAAGAGAAGGAACCCTTGTTAAATAAAAGTATTTATTAAGAAAGTGGAGTTTAACTGTGTTAAACAGTTCAATACCGCTTTTCTACAGTATCCATATACACCGGTGTTACGAGATTTTCGGTTTCTGAGATTTTCGGTTTCAGAAGGCGGAGCTTACATGAATATTAATGAGTTTCGCAGACATGCGCGATTGCACGTGCAACTGAGAATTTTAGTTCACATTGTATCTCAAGACATTATGGATATGGATTATTCCATAAAGGTAATTATATCCTCAGCGTCGCGGCTGACTTATGCCTAAACTACAGTTGTTTTCAACACTTAACAGTTTATAATGTGCTCATTAGTATGCACGATTTGTGCAGTCGTCTGTAACAATGACAGATACTTCGTGTAACAACCTTCAGCTATCGTCTACAATGAGTTCAGCTAGTTGTGCTCTTCCTTTGCGATGTTTTAAAACTCGGTATTTTATTGTTATTATTAAGTACATCACTGCCTGTAACAACTGAAATAAACCGGTATAAATGTTTTTGAGGACTTAGCTATATCTATTCTGGTATTGTTCTTAAATTCTTGTTCATTTTGAAATGATGTAGGCCTATTGCTCTTCAAAAGGATTAAAGGTGCCCTTGAGTGATTTGAAAAAACATTTTAAATTGTTCCCTGATATCTACATAGAGGGTATGTGGCTTTTTTATGGTCGAAAATTGTCCAGATATGGTTTTACAGCTCCATTTATAACCCCACAAATAGCCCCTACACAGTAAATTTTGCAGTGTTAAATGAACTCTATAAGAGTCAAATTTAACACTCGGCCCGAGTGTATTTGGTCCCACTCAGAATTGGTGATAAATTGACTCTTGTCATAGTGTTAAATTTTCAGAGTTAAATTAACTCTATTTTGAGTAAAAATTTAACACTGCTCAACACTTAATAGTGTTACTAGAGTTTAACACTAGGAGAAATTAACTCTGTTTGGTGTTACTAGAGTTTAACACTAGCGGAAAATTAACTCAGATTAGTGTTAATATATCACTTATGTAGAGTTTATTTACATTTGTAATAGTGAAAAATTCTCAAATTTCAAAACCCAATTGGTGTTTTCAAAACAGAAAAGAAAACAAGTTCAACGACATCACATTTAAAACATTTATTTAAACGTTGTCAGGCTCAAAAAACATACACGTATATGCACAAAAATACATCACATCTGCATGAAATGACAATACATCACTGTATGCAGTACAGAATCTGTTGAACCACCTAGCTAAGCAGCCTTGCTCTAACCTCAGCAATACAAGGACTTCACTTTGCCAGCATATTTGTTGTACACTTTCATTCTGACAACAAGAGTGTACATCTTGTGTAGAATAGTGTTATAAATGGTGCCCAAAACAAAGTGTGCCTTAAAATTAGTTCACCAAAAAATAAAGTCTCTCCTTAACTCACCCTCATGTCATTCTAAACCTGTAAGGCTTTTGTTCATTTTCAGAACACAAATGAAGATATTTTTGATGAAATCTGGGAGACTTCTGTCACTTCACTGACAGCCTACACAACTACCACTTTCAAGGTGCAGAAAGGCAGTAAAGACATCATTAAAGTTACCCATGTGACTCTGTTGATTTAACTTCAGTTTTATGAAGCAACGCAAAACCGGACTTGCGTACATGAGAGCACCACGACGCATGAGTGATTTGCTGAAATGAAAGCAGTCGTAAACTTTCAGATTTCATTAAAATATCTTCATTGTTGTTTCAAAGATGAACAAAGGTCTTACGGGTTTGGAATGGCATGAGTTAATGACAGAATTCTCATTTTTAGGTGAATTAAACCCATTAAACATTAAACATAATCCCATTAAACATTTCATCAAAAGGCAACAAAAGAAGAGGCTGACTTGCATGGAATGACATGTTGATCAAGAATGAAGAACTGGTGAACTGAATTCTTGGTTTCAACAGCCAGGTGATAGGACTGAGCACTTCCAGCGATGTCTTGAAGATGCTCCTCAATGCTTGTTTCACTCTGAGAAAACCAAGCAAATTGCAGAGGACTAATGTTAAATAAAGAAAACTACAAGAAAATAATAATAAAAATAGTAATAAATAAAAACAAACCTTCTAGAAGACAAGATATCCCCACTTGAGATGTAGACGCCTTTTCTGGCCTTGACAAGACAATCCTTTTCCTGATGAACAACAAAAGCATTTTAAGATCAACACTGCTTGAATATTGCTATACGAAGTTAATCCTTAGTCACATTTAAAGGGTTAGTTCACCCCCAAAATGAAAATTCTCACCCTCATGTCGATCCAAACCCATAAGACTTTTGTTCTTGTTTGGAACTGATATTTTTGATGACAGAATGCCGTCAGATTTCCTTCCATAGACTGCCTTTCCAACTGACACTTTGACGCTTCAAAAAGTTCATAAAGACATTGGAAAACTAATCCATACGAATTGGGGTTTAGATCAAATTGTCTGAAGAGACTTGATTGCTTATAATGAACAGATTTAATTTAGGTTTTTACTTGCATTTAAACATTGATCAGCGAACATAAGCAGAAGCTCAACCGAACCTTAATAACACACAAAGCCAAACCTCATCCGGAAGCTCAAACGCTGGTTATGCAGCACGTAACCAGCACGGTTCTTGTGCGTTATTCAGTTTCAGTTGAGCTTCTGCTTATGTTTGCTGATCAATGTTTACATGCGAGTCAAAACAAAAATTAAACCCGTTCATCATAACAAGCGACCGATTCTCATCAGAAAATTTGGACTAAACCGCTCAATTCATATGGATTAGTTTTACAATCTCTTTATGAACTTTTTAAAGCATCAAAGTGTCAGTTGCAAAGACTGTCAATGGAAATAAATCTGACAGCATTCTGTCATCAAAAAGATCTTCATTTGTGATCTGAAGATGAACGAAAGTCTTGGGTGAGTAATTAATGACAGAACTTTTCATTTTGGTTGAACTAACCCTTTAATGCAACACCATGGCAATAAAACTGCCATGAAAGATGACACAATGAAATTCTCATTTCATTTTGTACCTTCAAATGATACTCCTTGTTCTTTAGCAATGCCTCTCTGTATAGTTTTGATTCTCCATGTCAAGTATCTGGTGGCACTCTCACCAACATACCAATGCTCCTTAGAAAGACAAAAGCACAGAAGAAAAAAAAAAGAAAAAAGAAAAAAAACTTAAATCCAAGAGCAAAATACACTATTTAAAACTTGTCAAATAATTAACTAAAAAAATAAAATAAAAATAAATGTGTGATACTTACGTGGGGGTGGGGTCCACTGAGATACAGGAACACCACAATTACTCTGGGATATTTCTCATTCACATTCCTTGGTTGTGATGTACTGCAAAATAAAAAAATAAAAAATGTGTATATTATATATATATATATATATATATATATATATATATATATATATATATATATATATATATATATATAAGAGAGGACTATGGTGAAAGATCATATTATTATCTGTATATGAAAATTACCAATTCTTTTCTGTCATGTCAGCTGACAGGATATTGACAGTTTCTCATTTCATCCCCCAAAATCGTAGTTTGATTCATTTATTATAAGCTCCCCACCATATTTCTGCAATGGATTCCACCGGCTTAAAAAAATAAATAATATTAATATATATATATATATATATATATATATATATATATTATATGTCAAAACTTGAATATGGTATGTAAAAATACTACTTCAAACAAGATTTATACATATTCTTCTAAATGTTTAATCAAAGATCAAATTAATGTTGGATTTTTAAATTGATTTATTAGTTTCAACAGTAAGTTTTTTTTCTTTCCCCCTCAAATGCATAAGTAATAACGTGTTGCCCACCTTTTTTAGCTTCATCATCGAGCCTCATTCGTGTACTTGAAAACCTTTCTTCAATAATGAGTGTGTCCTGTGAGTCGGTGGAGTCAAATGATGAAGACAGGGAATTGTTTGAGTGCACAGGAGAAGCTTGTTAATTAAAAAAAAAAAAAAAAGAGAACAAAATACGTTAGTTCAGCAATATGTGCTATGCCAATAATAGTCACTGCTAACAAAGAGTGAATTTCAATATGCTTTACTTGTATCAACCGCCGCTCTGCTCAAGTCAACTGATTGTTTATGTCTAATAACAATAATATAAAATAGTTGTTCGTGCTGCCGTGATCATTGCAGAAGGTTAAAGTGACGAGAAACAAAAAAGCGGGTATTTTTAAATGAGACTTTCCGCCTTCCCCATCGCCTTCTTCGTTGCGCAGTGTTGGGCCATGTTAACGCTATCCCACAGCGCCATCTAACTTACGTGGCTTCAATAAAAATACTATGGTGGCATTTGACAAATCGAATTTATAATTAACTTCATCGTTACGTTTACATTATAAAATGTTGAAAACACCAGCCACAGCCCTACCTGTAAGATTTCGACCATCCAAACACATAAAAATGTGTCAGCTTACCCCCTATTGTGACGTTAGATAATTAAACGTTAAAAAAAACTGTAAACACATTAAACGGATACACCTAACTACAGCTGAAAATCAAATTAAGTAAGATTACTGACATAATCTAAACTTTATTACCACATTGTGACGAAAAAACACATTTCTCCAACATAGGCCTAGTGACTTGCAGCGAAGTTATTCAGTATTTCCGAGTTTAAACCAAATTAAACCAGATAAAAAAACTACAACTGCATTATTATTAGCACAATTGTTAACATCAAATATTAAACTTACGTTTTAATAAGTTAATTAAAAGAACTTACCTTTTAGTGCGAGGCAAAAGAAAATGGCGACGAGAGAACTTCCGCTCAGGTCTTCGGAGTTGGCTTAAGGGGCGGAGCTTAACAGAGTAAATTTAACGAAGCAGAATTCAACTCTGATTATTTTCACCAACACTAGGGGGTATTTTTCACTATTTGTTGTTAAATTAACTCCTTAAGAGTAAATGCAGATTAACACTGTTTGATTAACACTGTTGATTTTACTGTGTAGAATGAAAAGGTCTGTTTTTGCCTTATTTGGAAGGCTCATGAATAGTAATATGGTGCTCCGCTCTGATTGGCTGTTTCACTGTTCGGCTCCTTCCAGTAGCTCACACTGATAGCGAACAAATCTGTACTGTATAGCGTGAACGATGGAGAGTTTTGGTATTCAACCTTATATGTTTGAGCCTGTTTCTGACGAAGATGCAGATGTAGAGGAACAACCAATTTTGTTGCGATTGGCCATGGACGTTTCTGAGTGGTAAGTTAGTCTTTATTTTCAGTATGAACCTGCAAAACGTAACTGTTACGTCAATGGAACTAGCATATAGCGTTAACTTTACACTATAACTCATAACGTCAGTATTTGCAACTTTGTTTTTAGCATTGTAAAAAAAATTAATTGTAATAATGTGTCGCTGTATGGTTTTACAATGATAGCTTCTTCACTTTGCAATAACAACTCTAAACAACGAACTGTGTAGCGTGAAAATTTGTTTCTAATATATTGACATTACCGATATGATTTTAAATTTGATTTATTTAGCCAACCAAAGTAAAGCATAGAAGACATTCCAAAAAAGCAGTGTCATGTTTACTACTCAGCTGCTGTAGTGTGATTACGATTTAGCTATTAGTAACAAAAACTTCCCAGATAGCAAACTGACATAGAATCAACGTAGAAACGACGTTTCTCGTGACATCGAAACGATGTTGATCTCCGACGTTGATCCGGCATCAGTTTGCTCATCGGGGTAATGTTGAATCAACGTCAGACACTCCATTCAAATCTAACGGAAAATCGACGCAATTGGTTTGGTTACCGAACGTTGAAACGATGTTGATTTTCGGATGGTTGAAACGACGTTATAGAATCTACACATATTCAACATAAAATCGATCTAATTGGTTTGCTTACCTAACGTCGAAACGATGTTGATTTCAGTTGAGTGAAGCGACGTTGTAGATCAACACATATTCAACATCTCTATACAGTTAACACATTTTCTACTTATTTTAAAAATCTCAAACACTTAATACTAAAAGATAAGCCTGTTTACAAAATAATCACACATCACATTCAGTTAACATTGCTTTATTATTTACAAAATACAGTTACAAATAGCCTACATCGTTAGAGTAAACCTTCTATACAAGACTAACATAGAAAAGGCATTTACACTCAAATACACACAAAGAGGTATAAAAGTTAATTATAGCCTATTATAAATAATAAGTTACAAATTAAAAGCAATATTTACTCAAGTATAAAACTGGTCATGTTCTTTTGTACCAAATGTGTTATTTTTATTGGAGCACAAAAGGAGATGTAAGGCAGAACATCAAGAGACTGACAGACTGAGTCAGAATTCACTATCACTGCTTCTGTGACTGAGACTATACGACTCTCTCCTTTTGTGTTCAACAAAAATAAAGACATATGGGTCAGTAGATGATTTATAAAGAAATCTTACCCTTGGAGGACAGAAGAATATAGCAGATGAATTGGTTTTCCTTTGCAATTAAAATGTAAGTTCCTTGCTCTTGTAACAGGAATGTAAACTCATCAGGGGTGAAAAGGGTGACAAAGATGTAACCCACAATTTCAATACCATGGACAATGAAATATATTTTTTAATTACCTTTTTAATTTCAAAGTTTATTAATATTTTAATTTATTTTATAATTATTATTGACATATCAAAATTAAAATATTTCATTTTTAGCTAAATGTAAACCAGTGTCAATTCATGAAGTGCCCCAATGATTTAACAGATTCACTCCTGTAACTGGATAAATGCGAATGTCAATCCTGAAAATTTGCAGTGCAGGTGGTTCTCTAGCAGCGTAAAAATAAAACTGTGAATACAGAAAGCAATGTGCATATTTATTATAATATTGCTCATTTATTATAAGTCTATAGCCCCCATCTGTTAGAATAGAGACTCAATTATGCACATGCTGTATTGTATCTGGCATTATTGTAGTGAAACTGAGCAACTGACAGTGGAAGGTGTAGACAATATTTCAGTGAAGTCATCAAAATGTTTTAGGAGTTGAAAACTTAGTTCCTTTCTCTCTCAAAAACACAACACAACAGTTACACCTTTTAAATTTCGGAGTGTCTATTTACATAAAGTGCAAATAGCGTCCCTTGTTGGCAAACGCTATTTACACTAGCTTTTGGGCCACTCAAGTTTTAAAAAGTTTTAAAAAAGAAGCACAGAAGGCAACGTCTTCAGTGACACAGCAGTAGCGAGTAGAGAGTTCTTGCTTTTGATGCAGGTTCAAATCTGCCTTTTGCTAAGCTCGCATTTATTTTCAATAAAAATGAAAATAATGTTCTAAAAGAGGAAATAATCTGCAAATGAGTGTTTAATAATATTAAAGGTGTTTATTGGGTAGTTAGGAGAAGGTGTAGGGAGGGTTTTATTCTACCAATAAGGCAGCATCCATTTAATTTTAATAAATACAATCATTTACACTCTATATTATTGCATCCTGTTAATGTACAAAAATACTGAGGTGCAAATAGTATCTGCCAATATTAAGTAGGCCTATAGATAGCATCTATTTATTCTTATTGCAAAGAACTGATACTTTACATGGTGTAAATAGAATCTATCACTATTTTCACCTAGTGTAAGAAAATGTGCTATTGTCACTTAGTGCAAATAGCCACTGCCTTTAAATTTTTCTCATTGCAGGTGCACTAAACCTATTCTGCAAATCACAAATTAAGAAACTCATAGGCTCAATTTTTTTGTAGATCAGAAAAATTTGGCCAATCATGCACATTTCTTTGTGTATGATTTTGTGAATCACCTACACTGTTTGGCTATTCTTAAGTGGTAACATTAAAGAAATATTAAGTGCTAGCTACAAAAAAAAAAAAAAACAGTTTGTAATAAAAAAAACATCATACATAAAAGAGACTTGTATCCCTTTAATATAGACTAAAATATTGAATGTCAAATAGTAGCATTTATAATAAATATTTAGCTACTGTTCATTTCTTGCCTAAACCATACTTCTACAGTGCATGTAATTTCAGGGTGGTGCAGTGTTGATTACTGATTGATTAATAATGACAAGATCAGACTGTCAGATTGTATATCTTTACATTTTGAATATATTACTGTTTGTTAAAATTTGAATTCATGTTAATAAAAAAGATGCTGCAAAGTGTGACATATCAGGACTGTTACAGTGTCCGAAGAACACGGCTTAAATGTGAGCATATTAATTTCTTAATTTGTGAAATAGGATTTGTGCACCTCCAATAAAGAATCTGAAAAGGTGTAACAGCTGTTTTTGTAACTGGAGAAAAGAAGTTTGCAACTTTTAAAAATTCTTTAAATTTTTTTAATAAAAAAATAAAGAATAATTTACTGATGTTTGACTATTCTTTAAAATTAGAAATCCCACTATCACAGGTGCTCAGTTTTGCTATAGTAATACCCTCACAGAGCATGGTAGTAATCAGCCATCCATTTAAAAGCAGAGGTCATTGTGGTGAACTGTTGGTACATCTGTCCAGGCCAACATCTGATGTCCTGATGCCTTCAACTGGGGATCCCTGAGATCCTGCAATAGAAATAGTACAGATCAAAATTATACATCATACATACCCATTACAAAGTATCTCATCTGGTAACACAAATTATCATTCCAGGTTTAGTTTGTTTAGCTCAATATACAATATTTGTGGCATGATAATGCCCAAAATAAATTATTTCAACTCGCTCTTTTGAATATTCCTTTAACGTGGCATTTTGTGAGAAGACCAATGACCTTGTCATGTCTTCTTTTACATTGTAATTTTCATATAAGATAAATAATTAATGCAAAATATGAAACATCCATGTATTTACAAACCTCATTTGGATAAATACAATGGTGGAAAACTTGAATCAGTTTTACACAGGAAAGCCCGTCAGTGATGTGCTGTAAAGTAAAAGGAAATAAATAAATAAATAAATACAGGTGAAAGACACCGATAACACTATAAAACGTCTCGGTTACAAAGGTAACCCTCGTTCCCTGAAGGAGGGAACGGAGACGTACGTCGGACAGACCGACGAATAGGAATCTCGCTAGAGAGGCCAATCTACTTCGAGTGTAACTAAAACGAGCCAATGCACATTGGCATGCAATCATATGCATCAGCTGCTCGCCTCGCAGCGCGGGTATATAATGAGCAGCAGGTGCGTTGCATCTTCAGGTTTTCGCTGAGGAGCCGAACCGGATAGGCGGCAGCATCAGCGGGGTACAGCGACTGTGGCGACGGGACGTACGTCTCCGTTCCCTCCTTCAGGGAACGAGGGTTACCTTTGTAACCGAGACGTTCCCATTCAGTCGGTCACGTTCGACGTACGTCGGACAGACCGACGAATAGGAATCCCTACCAAAGCGCCACAGGAGCTGCCCCCTTCCAGCGCTCTGTTGTAAGCCACCTGAACCTCCTTGCCTGAGGATGGTGGGACAGGGCTAACACAGAGAGAGTCGATCACTGCTGTTCCCCAAAACCCATTCAGTGAGACTACTGGATAACGCTGGGAAAGCATACCCTTTCGCTGGGAAAGGAACGCTGCGGAAGCCACATCCTTCCCCGAAGGAGTTATGTGGAGAAGTACATATGGACTAACCCTGTAGGGCTGTGCTACATATGGAAGAGCTGGGGTGACTCCGACCCGATGAAGGGTAGGTTCTCCCAGAGGGAAAGACACGGGCTTCGTTTAGGAGCAACCGTGGAACCAACCATATGGGATCCCCGTAGGGTCACACATATGGAACCCAGCCTAAACCCGGTTCTCAAGGATACAACGGAGTATAGGCCTGGCGCCAGACGCTCCGCCACGTCGGCTGCCGAAGGGATATCGGAGGACTCGACAGGGTCTGCCTTGTAGGGACTCTCTGAAGAAAAGAAGCGCATGTAGCGCAGCAAGCCGACACTAAGCCGGGGCCTCTCCGTGCCTCTGACCTGTGGCGAGAACACGGGAGGAGACCGGCTCGACACGAAGGCTATAGTATCTAGCGAACGTGTTAGGTGTCGCCCAGCCCGCAGCTCTACAAATGTCTGTCAGCGAGGCGCCACGAGCCAGCGCCCAGGAGGATGCGACACCTCTCGTGGAGTGAGCATGCAACCTGAGCGGGCAGGGCACGGCCTGAGCTTGGTAAGCCAGGGCGATGGCATCCACTATCCAGTGGGCCATCCTCTGCTTGGAGACAGCCTTTCCCTTCTGCTGGCCTCCATAACAGACAAAGAGCTGGTCTGAGGTCCTGAAGCTTCGAGTTCTGTCTATGTACAGTCGCAAGGCGCGGACTGGACAGAGCAAAGCCAGGGCTGGGTCTGCCTCCTCGAGGGCAGCGCTTGCAGGCTCACCACCTGGTCCCTGAAGGGAGTGGTAGGAACCTTGGGCACATAGCCAGGCCGGGGTCTCAGTACCACGTGGCTGTCACCCAGCCCGAACTCCAGGCACGATTCGTCGACCGAAAATGACTGCAGGTCCCCTACCCTCTTGATAGGAGCCAATGCAACCAGCAGCAAAGTCTTCATAGACAGAATCTTTAAATCTGCCGATTGCAAAGGCTCAAAGGGAGCAATCTGAAGTGCTCTTAGCACCAGAGCGAGGTCCCAAGAGGGTATGGAGGGGGGACGAGGAGGATTTAACCGTCTCGCCCCCTAAGGAACCTGACGACCAGGTCGTGCTGACCAACAGATTTGCCATCTATGTGGTCGTGGTAAGCGGAGATAGCAGCAGAATGGACTTTGAGGGTGGAGGGGGACAGCCTACGCTCCAACCCTTGCTGCAAGAAGGAAAGCACGACACCGATCGAGCATCTTCGGGGGTCTTCTCGGCGAGAAGAGCACCACTCGACGAACAGGTTCCACTTCGAGGCGTAAGCATGTCTCGTAGACAGTGCACGAGCCGAAGTGATGGTGTTAAGTACCTCGGGGGGTAAGTCACCTAGAACCTCCGCGTCCCGTCCAGGGACCAGACATGGAGTTTCCAGAGGTCTGGACGCGGGTGCCAAAGAGTGCCCCGTCTCTGAGAAAGAAGGTCCTTCCTCAGAGGAATGGGCCAGGGAGGGGCTGTCGCGAGGAGTGAGAGTTCTGGGAACCAGGTCCGGTTGGGCCAGTAAGGCGCAATCAGCAAGACCTGCTCCTCGTCCTCCCTGACTTTGCACAGAGTCTGTGCAAGTAGGCTCACTGGGGAAACGCATATTTGCGCAGGCCCCGGGGTCAGCTGTGTGCCAGTGCGTCTGTCCCGAATGTTCCCCCGGTCAGAGAGTAAAACAACTGGCAGTGGGAGGTTTCTGGTGAGGCAAACAGGTCCACCTGAGCCTCTCCGAACTCTCTCCAGATCAGCTGAACCACCTTGGGGTGGAGTCGCCACTCTCCTGGCAGCTCAGCTCGTGATAGCTCGTCGGCCACATGGCTCAGCACACCAGGGACAGGAATGGCACGAAGCGACCTCAGACGCTTCTGACTCCAGAAGAGGAGATGGCGGGCGAGTTGCGACATGCGACGGGAGCGTAGACCACCTTGACGGTTGATGTACGCAACGGTCACAGTGTTGTCCGTACAGACCAGTACATGCTTGCCCCGTAGCCGGCCTTTGAGGCGGCTCAGAGCAAGACGTACTGCCAGCAACTCGAGGCAGTTGATGTGCCAATGCAGATGGGGTCCCGGTCCGGAGCGAGTTTGCTCTTTTCCCAGTTGACCTGAAGCCCCAACTGGCTGAGGTGTCTGAGCACCAAATCCCTGTGTTCGCACAACTGATCCCGGGACTGTGCTAGAATGAGCCAGTCGTCGGGATAGTAGAGAATGCGAACACCCTGTTCTCTCATGGGAACAAGGGCTCCCTCTACGACTTTCGTAAAGACGCGGGGAGACAGGGCCAGCCCGAAGGGTAGGACTCTGTACTGATATGCTCGACCTTCGAACGCAAAGCGCAGGAATGGCCTGTGTCGCGGAAGAAACGAGACATGGAAGTACGCGTCCTTCAGGTCGATCGCTGCAAACCAATCTCGGGGACGGATGCACTCAAGAATGCGCTTCTGCGTCAGCATTTTGAACGGTAGCTTGTACAGGCTCCGATTCAAAACTCGCAGGTCCAAGATCGGTCGTAACCCACTGCTCTTTTTGGGTACAATGAAGTAGGGACTGTAGAACCCTGACCTCATATCGGCTGGAGGGGCCGGCTCTATCGCGTCCTCCGCCAGTAGGACTGCGATCTCCGCACGCAAGACAGGGGCAACGACAACTTTCACTGTAGTGAAGAGGACGTCCCTGAACTTGGGGGGATGCCGGGCGAACTGAATCGCATAGCCGAGCCTGATGGTCCGAATGAGCCAGCGAGACGGACTGGGGAGCGCTAACCAGGCTCGCAGAGACCGTACAAGCGGGACCAAAGGGACCACCGGCGTACCCGCAGCGGGGCAGCGAGGTGGAACACAGGGACGCGGCTCGGGGGGCTCTCTTTGTGAGGCGGCCCGAAGCGGCGTCACAGTGTGCTAGGCAACACTTACCTGGTTCCACGGATGGACAGAGGGAGCAGTCGAGGCTTTGGCTGCCCGCTGCTCGCTGCTGTCCGCTGGCGACAGAAGAGGGGGATGAGAGTGGTAAGGTTTTTTCTCCTCCCACTGCTCTCCAAACCCTCTTCAGACCTGGAAATGGAGGAACTGCTCTTCTAATTTTGGGTACCGCTGCCTCTTGGGTCAGTGGCGGATCAGAAACAAACCCGATAAAAGGATTTACCACCCGGCCCTCCTCCAGGGGTGGAAGAGCAGCCCCACCCATCTCTGGGTCGCCCGTCTCAGGGGTGATTCTCACCAACCACTTAACAGCTGCAGAGACGGGAGGCGTCATCTCCCCGCAATGGACACAGCAGAGCCTGCTGGGCCGGACTTTTTTTTTTTTTTTTTTTGCAGGGGACGACACCCTTGGCGACGAGCAGACCGAGGGGCGGCCCAAGAGGAACTCAATGGTTTGTCATGGGAAGCTCCCCGATCCGCTACTAACTGAGGAGAACCGCTGGGCACAGTCCTCGACAGTGTCACCGAAAAGGCCACCTCGTAAGATGGGAGCATTGAGAAAGCATTTAGCTTGACAACCTCTCGCACCTCACAAGGTAAGCCAGGGGGTACTTCTGGACCACTGAGGTGGACATCGTCTGGCTGAGGGCCTGCGCCGTGACTTTGATCACGGTTAGTCAACAAGCGCAGCTCAACCCCAGCACAGAACTACCCTCATGCAAAAAGAGTGCCTTGGCCTCACATGCAGGGTGGGTGTGGTCTGTGTACAGCCACCCCATCCAAGAGGGTAGTGAGAGAGGAAAAACTTATGCAGATTTTGGCACTTTTGGCATTCCATATTTATGGCACCAACATACCCCCATACTGCCAAGTTTTCCATGCACATCTGGAAGACCCAGGAAAGCATGGCTGTAAACTCCGAATCTGAGTCAGCATAAGCACACACCATTACAGTGGGCAGCGTCACCCTCATTTCCAGAGCATAACAGCACTCTCTCCGATGCTGCAATCGACGTCTGTCCCTCAGCTGGAGCTCTGAATGAAATGCTAGGTTCCCCTATGAGAAGGACCAGCAATCCAATCCAGAAACTGCACAGCTTGCAATGCACTAGAGAGGGAGGGGCCCTAGGGGGTTGGTTCCCCGAAGGAACCCCTCAACCTCATGTCACCCAAGCCATATCAGCAAAGTAGACCTCTTCTGGTGCACCAGAGAGGGCGCTACAATGGAGATTATGCAAGGGAACCGCGCATCTAGAGCGCCGAGCGAGCGCTGGGTTGCCGTGACAACCCGCGCTGCAGCCCGGCAGCTCGACGGCACACGACACGCAGAGGAGCGAGAGGTTTGCTCTCGCTGACCTCAAGCTTCCCGGAGAAAGAAGAGTCACGACCGGCGTGTCGACGTGATCATGTTCTCATATGAAAACATGAAACACCCACGAACATCGTTTCAACACGCGCCCAGACATGCGAAACAGTGATCGTGGCCGTCAGTGAGGACAGGAACGACCGCATCCAGAAACACAAGTAGGATGTCATCTTTAAAAAGACGCGAATCTACTTGTGTAAGCTCTTTCAGGGACTTTACTCTTTTAAAAGTGCTGAAGCACGCAGGGGAACGGCCGCCGCAACACAGACAGGGATTGTGTGCAGCCTGTCGTGTGCTCTCTCTCTCTCTTTGAAGGCGCTCACTCTTACCAGCCGTAAAAACGGCTTTTCAGCGCTCAAAAGCGCACCGTACCGGCCGTGAGAACAGCCTTCTGACGCTGTCAAAACAGCTATTTGCTCAAAAACGGCAAACGAAACAAAAACAGAAAAAGAGAGGACTTCAACCCCGCTGCTGTGCTGTTCGCCCGCACTCGAAAAAAAGAGAAGTTCAACCAAAAAGCTTGACTCGTCTTCTAGCAGACACTTGCTTGCAGAGAACAGGAACAAACACCGTTCGGCTCCGAAGCGAAAAGCTGAAGATGCAACGCACCTGCTGCTCATTATATACCCGCGCTGCGAGGCGAGCAGCTGATGCATATGATTGCATGCCAATGTGCATTGGCTCGTTTTAGTTACACTCGAAGTAGATTGGCCTCTCTAGCGAGATTCCTATTCGTCGGTCTGTCCGACGTACGTCGAACGTGACCGACTGAATGGGAACTGTATTTTCATAGTGGGTCCTTTTATAATAAAGTCATTATATTATGTTTTTAAAAGATATTGTTAATTTTGTTTAATAATATGAACAATATTAATAGTAGTAATAGTAGTAGTATTTATAAATGCTAGAAAAATTTCACCATGAGCTGTTTTCATGAACAAAGTAAAAAAAACAGCTCCATCTGAAACTTTTCAATCAAATCAAAGGAGTACAAGCTCCTGTTCTAAAATTATAGTACACAAGACACACAAATGAGAGGTACAGTCTCTCCCTAATCTTACAAAATAACAACCATCCTGACAAACACATGTTGTATGACTAGAGTTGGAATAAAACACCCCTCCTAATCCTCACATATCATATAAAGTATTTCCCCTCCTCAAGTCCATATCGTCCTTTCATCTTCAGGAAGCCATCTTTCAGCCTCCATGCAGTGGTTGGGTAGAGCTACATTAGGTTAGGACAGCCTTAAGAAGTTATTTCATGTGACTTATAGAAATTATGTCAGTTATGTCATATGGGTAGGGATAGGTATCGTTATAGTTCTAACGGTATTGCTACTGTTAATTATTGATCGGGTACTTCAACGGTATTCTTATCGGTTCTTTTTATTATATACAAATTAAGAACATAATTAACATTGCTTTATAGATGAAATCAACTGAAGATAAAAGACATTAAATCTCTCAAGATCTCAGCAGAGGAGGATTAAACAACTCTAAACAACAACTAACACCGTGTCTACACCAGACGTGACTTTTTTTGTGTCGCGCTTCAACAGCTAAAAGCTGACGGACTGTTGCAAAGTACTTGGTCTACGTCAAAAATAGAACGGGAAACCAGCTTACTGTCAGGAATTTGTTGTGTGGGTTAGGGTTAGGGTTAGGGTTACACTCCTCATCCAGTGTAGACAATATCACAGATTATAACGGGTTCTATTATTAAACATGCTGAGAAGATGTTACTGTTTATGTGATCACAGATATATCGTACATCACAGCACACATGAGCTTTGAGGCGGTCTGTCTCAATCGAGATGTGTTACTTATAGGCTGCCCACGATAGGCGCGGCAATATCCATCGGCAACTGTAACAGATTTTAGATTTTTGAATTTCATCTTGGGATTTCAAACAGAAACAAGATTTTTCTTACCCCATTGGCAGATAATTTTGCTTGTTTTAAGCAAAAAATCTTCTTTTTTTTCCCCTCCCCAGAAAACAAGAAATATTTTATGTAGTTTTAATTATCTAGAAAAGGCATCTTGATTTAACAATTTTCATTTTTGGGTGAACTAACCCTTTAAGGTCTTTTTTTAATCTTTGGTTGATTTCATCTAAGTCTGTGGCTGGAAGTTTTTCTCCTTTTCTGTTCTTGTTTCTTTCCTTCAGTAATTCTGCTCGTTAACAGCAGGACTGGTTTACGTCATGTGACAAGCATTGATAACGACACGAGTGGGTAACTTCTGTCCACCTCATCTATAGGCAAGGACTAAAATAGAGAAATTTCATATGAATTAATATTGATTCTGGAATAAAAATGTTTTTTTTTTAAATCGTTAACAAATTGCGATAGTTAGGTGAATAAATTTTTTTTCCCCAGCCCTAACATCTATATAGCAATAAGTAGTGTGTGTAATTTCTCCAGTACCGACGGCAGAACCGATAATGTTCAAGCTTATCGATACTCCGGTCTTTCATAATTTAGCCCCGGCCCCCGGGGCCTGTTTAATACCAGATTTCGGTACCCATCCCTACATATGGGTGAGTTCATAAGGATGAAAGCTTGAGTCAGTCTCTTGATTTGTGACTGTGCAGCTATTGTGAAACTCACCATCTTCATGTATCAAGTGTGAATGGCATCTTGTCCTGAAGAATCACAGCTCCAAACGCTAGAGATTACATCTCATCTGGTAACAAGAGTACAGCCATAACTGTAAGAACTCTAATGATATCTTTACCCCCTGATATTGTATTGATGATATAAATTCAAACATATTAGAGGCATAGAGTATGAGCAATGAGTAAGCTGCCCAGATTTCTGTGAAAAATAACTTACTTGCCTAAAGTTGTCGACCCCCTGGACCACAATCAGCATTTATAAGTAAAAAGTATTTAAGAATTTATCAGTAAAAAATACATGCACATACACAAATAAATAAATACCTTTGAGT
The DNA here is from genome assembly GCF_018812025.1 of Megalobrama amblycephala. Lineage (NCBI taxonomy): Eukaryota > Metazoa > Chordata > Actinopteri > Cypriniformes > Xenocyprididae > Megalobrama > Megalobrama amblycephala. Next base: position 24,841,783 of record NC_063057.1, on the reverse strand, counting down.
GGAACAGTATGGCGTCTCTTCACTTGAAAACATAACTCAAAACAGAAATACAATAAAATAAATTAACGATCATGATATCCTGTTATCATAATAGTTAAATAAATGATTATAACTACAAGCATTATAACATTATACTTGTCACCTATGTTACCTCATGTAGATGATTATTTAGCCTACAGGCCCTTCATCTCACTGAAACAACCTGGGGTTAATGATTTTAAAATGTGAGACTTCTTTCAAAAACATGTAAAAATCTTACAGACCCACAACTTTTCAACAGTAGTGTACTGAACGATTGAGGTTTTGCTTACAATAGTCATCTGGTTCATGGCCTTTGACAGGAGGTCGCTCAGCTCTGCTGGGGTGCAGGAGGCCATCAGTATGGAAGGATCTACGAACACAACATGCAATTTGTCACAGAGCCAACCACATTTATTACAGGTTTATTACAAGGAACCAAGCTAGAGCAGAGGTGGAAAGAATAATATACATAATATTAAAAAATTATTTCTTAAGTTAACAGAATTTATATTTTTAGTACTAAATTCACTATTGTACATACAGTGTCACTTACGTTTGGATGTCAAAGCCTTCTTAACTAATAAATTAAAAATATGTAATTTTACAAAAGAAAACTGCAGATGCATGGTGATATAGGTGAAGTATACAGTACAGTCCAAAAGTTTGGAAGTTAAGAAAAGTAAGTGAACAGTTTTATATATTATTTGTGTGATTTTATGGACTAAACTTACCTAAAATCAGTGAAAACAACAGAGAGACGGAGTCTTGATGCTCGACGTTTCCCCATTTCCATGGCAACTCAGATCCGCTCCAGCGTTTGAAAGCGATTCGAACGTTCAACGCGCACGCGCATTAAAACACGCCACAGTCACGCAGCATTTACAAACATAAACATGTAGAATTATAACATTATATAAATAAATACATCTAGAATTAATACAATACATAATTTAAAAGAATTAAATAATTACTAAATCATGAATTCAAAATGTATTTTATAGTTCTATCGACTCATTCGTGCAAAAGACAGTGAAACTTTAAAAGAACTTCTTTATATTTTTTATTTTTATACCAACACTTTACTTTTGTTATATATATATATATATATATATATATATATATATATATATATATATATATAAAAAATAAAAAATAAATGTACAATATATTAGATTTTTTTCATGTCCACTACAGTGAGAACCAGGAACAACAACAAAAAAATTGTAACCATACAGTATTATGAGCTAGAGTTCAAACACAGTATGTGTACTAGCATTGAAGATTTTGAACTTAACACATACTGAAACAATGAGCAATGGCAATCAGAATGAAAAAAAAATGTAAGATAGGATGGAGTCTCAAAAAACATTTTGATTCTTTTTGTTGGTCGAGTGGGTGAACTTAAGTATGTGTGTACTTGCTGGTTTTGATAAATATGTGATTGTGTGCATATATCATCAGTGTGTGTGTGTTGCTTTGTGTACACTCATAGTCATTTCACATTCGTTGTTTCACAATATTGTCTCTTGTTAAAAAATATACATAACATAATTCATGAATATGCTATATTTTTTAAATATACTTTTACATATGTACACAGGCCTATTTATGCATGTAACATGAAGATCAATTTTTAAGCTTTACTTGAGTGCTATATAAATGCTAATTTATTCTCTCCAGTATTTAAGGGTGTTTTCACACCTATGGATTGCTTGTTTTGTTCCGAAACAGGGACTAAATTTGTTACAATGTTGCATTTTCTTCTTGGTTCGGTTCGCTTTCACATGGCAACATTTCAAAGCGTACCAAAATCCTTTTAGGCAAGTCACATGCGAGTAAAACTGCCCTCTTATTGGTCAGAGTTTTCTTTGCGTCATCCATCAAAATAACGATTGACAAGTTCGCTCCATGAGATTATTGTGGCTTTATTTGTAACTGTCGAGACACACGCAAACACTTTATAAATGTAGCCGTCTTTCCCGCTGTTAAATTATATAACTTACTACATTCATATTAATACTGCGGCAAATTGAAACGCGCGCTCTTTGTCTCTCTCGGTCTGTCTCTGGTTTCCCAGCGCTGTGTAGTAGGCGACCTGTCAGCGTGTCGAGAGAGACTACATTTTATAATGAAGTAGAGCAGGAAAAAGGCTTTGTCGGGACAGCATTCTCACACGGAGAAGTGCAGTTACACAACAGAGGTGTTCGTTGGTTTACATCTGTGGTAAATAATGTGCTCACTCACAGAATCAGACACTACCGATTTTATATCACATTTGTGATATAATGAATTATGACATCATTTGGTTCGTTGGTCCATTAACTGGGTCGGATTGCTTTCACATCTCAAGCGAACCAGTCCAGAGATCGTTTGAAAGCGTACCGAGACCACCTCTTCAAGCAGGTCTCGGTACGCTTGTTTGGTCCGCACCCGAGTGCGATTGCTGCTTTCACACCCTAAGAAATTGAATGTGAATAATCAACTAATCAATGTGATTAGTCAACTAATGGCTTGAAAAACTAGTCGATGAGAAAAAAAAAAAAAATTCACATAGGCCTATTTTCTATCCAGCATGTCACAAAGGCTGATTTGAGCTCGCGCTCCGCTCGCATGCTCACACACACACACACACACACACACACACTGAACTTTGTGCGATTGCTTCGGAAAGCTGCAGGTCGAAAAATCGTGTCGTATATCACCTCGTCTGCACGATTTTCAGATAAACTCACTCGTGTGCGTGGACATACGATCTTCCGACCATCAGAGTTCGCACCGTGTACGCCCGCATATGAACATCAAACAGTACAACTTAGAAGAGCTTCCGTTTATCATATTTGATGTGCTCTAATATGTGCATTGATCGATGTATATATGTGAATTAAAGCCTAAATTAAATTCTTGAACACTTCCATCGGCAATTGGGATGTCGTGTTTTTACCTGTTGGTTAAAAAATGAATAGCCTCGCCTATATCACAATCCTCGTGATCAAGCTGACGAAATAAAAATAGTAAGACTGCAATAATTTTGACTTGAAATAAAGTTATATCATTTTGACTCAAGACTCCGCTTTAAACTGTAAAAACTAGCCGAAAACCGTGTGGTCATTCATACACAAAACATAAAACTGACATGATTGCGATTGGCAATAGTGTATGCTACGTCAATCGGTTCACCTGACTGTGGGGAAAACATGCGATTTTAAACTGCTTTATGATAAACATTAATATTTGTCAAAGTATTTTAGCAAGCAGTTCTGTAAGAAGGAAAATCATGGTCTCTAAATTGATTCTTGAACAACGCACAAGCTTGTCAACATGAGAAATAGGTCTAATCCATAACCTTTTGCAATATAGTATATAGTTTTGAGTATAAAGTTGTATAAAGGTTAGTAAAAAGTTGATAAATTGTGGAGTCTTACCATAGCCTACTGGTATCCCAGATTTCAATATTTGGTGGTTTAAATGCCTGCTTGAGGTCTCTGTGAAAGTTTTAAAGCAGTTTTTAAAGCAGTCTTCTGTGCCGCTTTCAGACCGGTCACGTCCGTAACTGAGAACTGTCACATCCGTAATGTTGTTTTCCCTCATTAATGCGAACACGAGCTGTATAGAGACCCTTCTTCATTAGGTGGGCAGTATTACTTTTGGTTTGCGCAGTGTAATTCACAGAATTCCTAAAAAATATTTTGTCACCCAAAACTTAATGACTTTTTTTGTCACGTCCGTAACGCTGTATATTTCCCTCATCTAAAATATAAAACAGTTGTATAGACTGACATTTTTCTAATGTCTGGACTCCTTTAGTGAGATATTATGAATATACAAATAGACGGTTCAATATGTTGCTATTAAATGCATTCTTTGAGGGTTTATATTTAAAGTTTTGACTCCAGATGTCAGTGAATTTTGCATTTCCTTTTGAAATCAGGGTCCCAGAGTCTGGAGGAAGAGAGGAGAGGCACACAATCCATGTTGCTTGAGGTCCAGTGTAAAGTTTCCACAGTCAGTGATGGTTTGGGGTGCCATGTCATCTGCTGGTGTTGGTCCACTGTGTTTTCTGAGGTCCAAGGTCAACGCAGCCATATACCAGGAAGTTTTAGAGCACTTCATGCTTCCTGCTGCTGACCAACTTTATGGAGATGCAGATTTCATTTTCCAACAGGACTTGGCACCTGCACACAGTGCCAAAGCTACCAGTACCTGGTTTAAGGACCATGGTATCCCTGTTCTTAATTGGCCAGCAAACTCGCCTGACCTTAACCCCATAGAAATCTATGGGGTATTGTGAAGAGGAAGATGCGATATGCCAGACCCAACAATGCAGAAGAGCTGAAGGCCACTATCAGAGCAACCTGGGCTCTCATAACACCTGAGCAGTGCCACAGACTGATCGACTCAATGCCATGCCACACCGCATTGCTGCAGTAATTCAGGCAAAAGGAGCCCCAACTAAGTATTGAGTGCTGTACATGTTCATACTTTTCAGTTGGCCAAGATTACTAAAAATCCTTTCTTTGTATTGGTCTTAAGTAATATTCTAATTTTCTGAGATACTGAATTTGAGATTTTCCTTAGTTGTCAGTTATAATCATCAAAATTAAAAGAAATAAACATTTGAAATATATCAGTCTGTGTGTAATGAATTAATGTAATATACAAGTTTCACTTTTTGAATGGAATTAGTGAAATAAATCAACTTTTTGAAGATAATCTAATTATGCAACCAGCACCTGTACACCGAGTTCCTTCATTGTATTTAATAAATGTGTTGTTTAAGTTTTACTCCAGTTTGATTTTGCTGCCGCTATTGTGCATTTTGACGACCCCTGACCTCTTGACGTGATGACGTAGACACAAAGTAATCGATTTAACTTGTTTACATGGCAGAATTTAATTTTGTTTGGTTTATAGAAAGGTTTATACCACAATTTCATTCGGTTTGGGCATTTTTATTCCAATTGGGGTGTTTATATGGAGCATTTTCATTTGGATTGGACTTTTAAACCGATTACTATGCTCCATGTAAACCCACCTACTGATATCGAACGCTCATTGCTTCTCACCCGCTTCATCCCAGATTACGACATGCTGTGTTTCAGTGGATTGACATTTGAAATGCATGCGTGCCTTCACTGAGTGAAGCCGGATTCATATTTTCATGGATTAATAACTTAAATTCTACTCTGTACCCCATAAAACAACTATTAATCTAAAAGAGGACTGCAACTTTAACTCATCATCATTTAAACTACTTTAAGTACCACTTTTGACATTTTCTCAATAAATAAATTATTGTGATTATGCTTAATTGTCTGTTAACGGTATATATGTTTAAGAAATGGTTATGGGTGGGTTTTAGGTTTAGGGGTAGGTGTAAGATTAGCGGCTCAAAATATCATTTTAATGCTATATTGTTACTAAAATATTAATTTTTCTACACATTTCTGTCCATTATGTTTTATTCTTTTAATATTCTGTATGAAAATGGTATGTTTAGGTTAAGGGTGGGGTTTAGGGATTATACATTTATCTATAAAATGAAAAAAGAAATGTATACATATAACTTTATGACATGAAGGATTCATGAATAAAAAATATTCGCTGTAAAAACGCAATAATGCTATGTTTACATGCTGCTAAAATGTGCAAATGTACGTTTTGTGACTTTGAAAGTTGCGTATTAATGCCTATGTATTAACAATGAGACCAGGCTCCAATAAAGCTGATTCTAATAGATGACAGTAATCATTTGAAAAGTGGTAAGCAGCACGCCTGTTCTGGCACTCTGACAAAACAAAGTCAATCATTATCTGAAGGTGTAGAAGAAAAATGTATTGTTTATCATTTATTCTCTCGATTTATAATATGATGTATTGATACTTGTTTTCTCTCTGTTCTTGTGTGACATCTAAAACCTGCATCAGTGGAAAATAACTGCACACGTTTTTTTTCTAAGAAGCACTTCTTAGAAAGTGCTTCTTAGAAACCAACATAACAGGAAGTGTGGCAAGGTGTAAGTATGTGTGTGAAGCACATACATAAAGACAACTTGTAGCAACATCTGTTACAGCTTCTGCTTTATATAGCACTTTTTACAATGCGGATTTAAAAAAACAAACAAAGCAGCTTTACAGTGATAACTAGTATATAATTTTGGCTCTTAAAGAATAAATGTATTTGCACTTACGTGCAAGTTTATTCACACTGTGGAATTAAGGTGGTGTTTTCTTTATTTACCATGTAAAATACACATGTGATCCTCTCTGGGTCACAAATATGGGTACCCAGCCAAGTACTGGTTCACAAGGATACAACAGATGTAGGCCTGGCACCAGATTCTCCGCCACGTCTGACTGCTGAGAGTGATGGAGGAACTGAACAGGGTTAGGGCGCAGCAAGCCAACATTAACCCAGGGCCTCTTGATGTTTCTACCTGTTTTTAGGTGAGAACACAGGAGGATACCAGCTCTACATGAAGCCTATAGAATGTAACAGAAGTTTTGGTTGTTGGCCAGTGCGCAGCTCTACAAATATCTGTCAACGAGGCACCACTTGCCAGCAGCCAGGAGGATGCAACACTTCTAGTAGATTGAGGTCACAGCCTGAGCAGGCAGGGCACACCTTGTTCTTGGCAAACAAATGCGATGGTATCCACTATTCAGTGGGTCAACCTCTGTTTGAAGACAGCCGTTCCCAGTAACACTTAAACTATAGGGGTGTAATGGTACACAAAACTCACGGTTTGTTACATACCTCGGTTTTGAAGTCTTAACATAAACTTACTTTTTTAAAATTAAACAGTAGTTTACTGAACAAATTGTGTTTTTGTCATTAAATATAAAGTTTCTTAAAGATAAAAAAAATTATCTTTGCTTACATGTATCATGGAACCGGCGGGGCTGCCCGGGCCTGGGCCCGAGTAACTTTTGAGGCCTGGTACAAATATTAGGCTACAGGTCCATGTGTATGTACGATTAATCATTAAAATATTGCAATCTCAATTCAAATACACTTGCGGTCTTATTCCTAAATGACAACAATGCCCAGTCTAGTAAACCTTTGAAGTTAAGGTCATGCCGGAATATGAATTTAAACATGTTTTCGCGCTGCCACTGATCCAGAGAGCGCAGCGCTCAAGAAAGCTAGGCTATATGTCTAAAGCCCCGTTCACACCGCCAGCGACACGCAGCGACAAAGCGACAGGATCCCATTCATTTCAATGGAGCGCTGTCGACTTCCGACGACAAGAGCGACAGTGACCGTTGGCGACAGAATGTAGGCGTGTCAATCGATGGGAGACAAGCGACAAAAGTTCAGATATTTCAACTTTATGCAAATCAGGAGTGAATTTCGCGAGCGACAACCAATAGGAGTGAAGGCACTGGAGCTCACGTCACCGTCTCGAGTGCAGGCAAGACAGACAGGACATAGTTCCGGAGCGATTTCACTGTTTTATGTGATTTGACTGTACATACATGGATATAATAAAACGATGCGTGGAAAAGAAACAGTCGGCAGTCTTGTGAGTTTGATTCATACATTGATAGTTTGTGTGTTGTTAATTATATGATGCTGTGGGCAGTTTAGCACTGCTGCAGTTCATATTACAGTTTCCCCTGTATTGTGCTGATTATTAGGGACACGAAAATTGATTATTTGTCAAATTCGAATGACGTTTTAGTATTTTTTGACAGTATGAGTGAGTTTAATTTGTTGATAGACCAATCGTTAATCTAGTTAATGATTAAATGCATTGAGCTCTGCAGTCACAACACTCTACAACAGCAGGATGTTACTTTTAATTATTTTAAACCTAATTCCTAGTCAAATTAGAATGATTTCATAGTTTTATATATCATTTGTGATCGCATTTTCTATAGACCAATTTGGTGTTTGCAAACAGCGATGACGTTTTTTATGGGCGGAGCCTACCTGGTTGCAGAAAATGACAGTTGAGCAGTAGCAGTCTATGGAAGCCACGAAATAAAAGAATAAATAAAAAAGTTAATTTCGAGTTTATATCTCACAATTCTGACTTTTATTTCTCGCAAACCTGAGTTTATATCTCACATTTCTTACAAAGAAAAACAGAATTGTGAGATATGCTCGTTATCCTGTAACTCGTTATACTCGTTTTCTGAATTGCAATTTATCCCGCAATTCTGACTTTTTTCCCCTCAGAATTGTGAAATAAACTCACAATTGCGAGTTATAATGGCCGAACTGGGAGTCATAAACACGCAAATGCAAGAAAAAAAGTCAGAATTGTGAAATAAAAATTGTATAGACTATGTTTAAAAGTTATCTATGTAAAATGTTATAGGTTTAAATATTATTCCATGCTGTAACTGCTATGTATGTATGTCCTCTGAACTGCATATGTGAATATTGTATTAATATGTAGACTTACTGTTTACATCAAATTCCTGCTTTAATAGTAGACTAATCCTTGCAGGTGTCATCAGTCCAGTCTGTGAAACGTCTCCGTTTAGCTTCAAATGACGTTTTCAACGATGGTTTTCTTTAAAAATGAAGACTATATTTTTTTGCATTCCGATTCCAACATCCAGAGGCACAACAAAACGTTTTTCTCTTATTCTGTGGATTTTGCACATTTTCCTCCAATTGCTACCGCTATTTTTCTGCAACCACTATGCGCGCGCAGCTGCAAGTGACGTAATTGTGACGTCTGCTCTAAAGAGGTCTATAGATATGATCAGACGTGCAGTCTACCAATGATATTAGAGCGAAAGCACTAGGAACGCCCACAAGCGACTTCACAGTAGGAGACTAGCGACATGCAGCGAAAAAGTCGCTTGCGGTGTGAACGGGGCTTAAGCTTCACAGTGTTTTCAGATGACAGCATTCCTTTGGTGCAAGACTAAGTTTATAGTCTGGATATAAAAACCAATACTGTGGCATCCGCAATCAAAATGAGTAAATTACCTTTGAAACTAACAGCCAATGCTCATCTTTAAGGGCAAAATATTCAAAATATTCTTACAAACATAGACCTCTAAATAAGCTGAGATAATACATTTTAAAAGTGTTCATCATTCTGCAACAAATATTTTGCGAATTTTCTTTATTATTTTAAGATGTAAAGTGAACAGGATATTAAAATATAACGTATGGCTTGAGACCAGCTGCCCCACTTACCGTTACATGCCAGGCAGTCTCAAAGCCCTCCCTAGCTCTACAGCGTCCTACAATTTTCCAATGTAAATCTGTGTTGAAAAAAGGAACTGTGGCACACTGTATTTTATTGCTTATTTTTACAGTTCTTTGGGCATTTAGATTTTTACAGATTCTAAATAAACTTTAAAGGCTGTTTGAAAATTAGCAAAATTGGGTTTTGAGTTACTGCATTTAGTTTGATGAATTTACGTTTTTTTGCAAATAACAAAAACAAATCGAAAATAGGCCTTTATATTTTTCTTCTGGATAGTAGTATTCATTTGAATTAAATATGTTTCCCTCATTTGAGTGGGAAATTTTGGGGGGGAGTTCTCGGTATTGTGTAACAAATAAAACACTGACAACTTGTATTATTTTAAAACAATGTGTGTGGTGTGTGTCAGTCAACAGAGTGCCACCCTCAGGCCAAATAACGCAACGTCTGCCAAAAGTATTCTGCGTGTGTTCAGCGATTAGAATATAGTATATACCTATATACTGTGAACCTCCCTATGCACTAAAGGTTGAATAGATGCATGTCTTTGTTATGCATGTAATACTTGAATATCAATTTATTGTTAATGAGTTATGTGAAGATAAACCATAGTTCTGTCATAGTTCTGTTAAACCTTACACAAAAATATAAAAAAATTTTGGAGAGTCAGGACTGATGTTTGCTATTGTTAGGCCAGAGCAACTAAAATGTCAGCTTCATCAGTGCATCTTAGATTTTCTATTCTCCTGGGTGCACAAACTGCAAATTATATGAATATTATAATATAAAATTATAAACTTACTGGTTATCAGTTTCGGAATCGGCCATGAGAAGGACTTAATTATTGGTATTGATTAAAATTTTTCATATCATGCATCCCTAATTTTCTCAGTAAAGAAATTCATGGCTACTAAACTGTAATGAAATGTTTTGTTCTGGTGATGTCTGTTTATTTGTTAATCTAGCCACTGTACTAAACAAAAACCTTGGATTGTTTTGGTTATTTTCAATGAGTTTGCGGAGATGCTCAGCTCTGGCTGCTTTTAGAGTCTTTCTATAACGGGAAGAGCTGTCTTTCCATGCGATTCTGAAGACCTCTAAATGAGTTTGTCTGCATTTGCGTTCTAGATTACAAGTTTCTCTTTTGATAGTGTAATACTGTTGTACCATGGTACAGTATTTTTCTCTCTAACCTTTTTTAATCTCATCGGTGCAACAGTATCTAATGTACTAGTAAAAATGGTGCACATGCTGCTAGTGTCACAGTTCCTTTGTCTCCCTGACTCCATTTCCCAAGATCCTCTTGTTTCCACACCTGCACTCATGGTGCGTTCAAGTCATGTCGGAAAGATCGTATTTACGAGCAGAACCGACATGAACGCCACCACAATGTTGTAAATACCAGTGGGAAGCTCGTAATTTTCTTTAAGCTCCGATCTGAATGAGTTGGGGGCGTGTCAGTCAGAAACATGGCGAAATACCACAATACTTACAGGTATTTAGCAGTGACATTGTCAGGCTTTTCTATTTACAACGAAGTAAGCTGATTACCAGCAAAAATATGATAGCACCACAATGTAAAAATGTAATATGTAACAATAAAGTTTACAATGGCTTCATAAATTAATTAAAAAACATAAAAAAGCAACATGCAACTAATGCACATTCTTTGCTCTACATTTTCTAAGCAGAAGTGTTGTTATTTTGTGTAATTAATTTAGAGAAGGCACACCGCCATCATTCTCAGACGAAAGTGACTTGAACGCACCTACCGTCGTACACACGACTTCCCTCCTATACGAACTTCCCAGGAGGACTTGAACGCACCATCATTTCCCTCGTCATCTCCCAATCAGCACTCGTCACCTGCACCTGGAAATCATTATCTGCACTCCCTTTATAACAGACTCACTCCTTTCACTCCTTGTCTGTCCTATTGTTTGGTTAAACGGTTGTTGTTGTGTGTAATCTCCTTCGTTTTGTATAATAAATACTCTTAACTGTGGATCTTCTGGAATGTCTCATCTCTACCACACCGGTAACAGAAGGACAGACCATAACCGCTGGAGATCCACACGTTCAAGATGAGTATTTACCTTGTGCCTGTACCTCAAGAGAACGCCATCCAAAGCTCACAGTGGAGGGCCGACTCTGGACTTGTAAGACAGGACGGCCGCCAGCTGGAGAAATACGTGGAGGAATTTGTTGAGTTGTCTTTTCAGGTAAGCTGGCCAGATGCCATTTTGAATTCCTGTTTTCTGAGGGGTCTGGACGAGGATACTATTCGCTATTGTGAACCTGAGTGCCTCTATTCCTTAGTCGAATCTATTAATCTGGTTCTGTTCCTCAATGGTTCAGAGTTTGAGATTGAAGAGGTTCGGCGATCGTATTCACCTTGTCCAGCTCCCTCAGAAACAATGGAGGCCTGGCCAGCTCACCAGCCACCAACTTCCTCCACCTATCGCTCCAGTGGGTGTGCACCAGGGCTCCAGTATACAACGCCCAGGCTGTCCAAAAGAAGGGCCAACAAGAGGTCCAGATGGGCAAAGAGACCAGCCCTCGCCAAGCCCGCTCCAGACTCCCACAAACCCGCTCCAGTACCAGTGGGGCTTTTACAGTATTTCACAATTGCTAAAACACTAAACCCCATTCTCTGAACCCAATGCTCAGTGGCCTAAACCCATCTGTTGAATCAGTCACTTTGTAGGCAAAACCTTAAACAAGTTCAGGTAGTTAAGACACTGTTTGCAAATCTCATCCGCTCTTTTTGCAAAACTCTAAACACATTCTTACTCACTAAAACACATTTTGCACTGTGTTGCAAAATGGTAAATACATGTGGCAAAAGTTAAACACAACTGCAACACAGCTGTCATCCTTTAAACACAATGACTCAAAATTATTCACACTTATTTCTAATGATGTGATCAAATCAACTGTATAAAATATAGAGTGCACAGGTGACACAGGTGCTGAATGATGATACCAACAATAGATGGAAACAATCTGAACAGTAGAGGAGGAAGAGTATGTGTAAGAGGATGATGAGGGGTGTGGAGACAAGGCTGTCAAGGCTGGATCCGGCACAGGTTTTTCCCTTTGCCTGGCAAGAGACGACATTGCCTGTGATGTGGAAAATGTCCTCAACAATATTCAACAATATTATTGATCTGACAGTACTGACATTATAGGATGAGAACTGAACTAAGCTAGCCTAGATGATGAAATCACTGTTTTCTGCAGAACTGCTTTATAGAGGAAAATAATTACAGTCATTTACATAATAATTGATGGTCTTTACAATGTAAGTGAATCAACACTGAACTGACTTCAGACTAGACTATACTAGACTAGACTATACTAGACTAAACTATACTAGACTAATACTAGACTATACTAGACTATACTAGACTAGACTATACTAGACTAAACTATACTAGACTCAACTATACTAGACTAATACTAGACTATACTAGACTAAACTATACTAGACTATACTATACTAGACTAAACTAGACTAGACTATACTAGACTAGACTAGACTATACTATACTAGACTAGACTATACTAGACTAATACTAGACTATACTAGACTATACTAGACTAAACTATACTAGACTATACTAGACTATACTATACTAGACTAAACTAGACTAGACTAGACTATACTAGACTAGACTAGACTAAACTATACTAGACTAGACTATACTATACTAGACTATACTATACTAGACTAGACTATACTAGACTAGACTAAACTATACTAGACTAAACTATACTATACTAGACTAGACTATACTAGACTAGACTAAACTATACTAGACTAGACTATACTATACTATACTAGACTATACTATACTATACTATACTAGACTAAACTAGACTAGACTAGACTATACTAGACTAGACTAGACTAAACTATACTAGACTAGACTATACTATACTAGACTATACTATACTAGACTAGACTATACTAGACTAGACTAAACTATACTAGACTAGACTATACTATACTAGACTATACTATACTAGACTAGACTATACTATACTAGACTAAACTATACTATACTAGACTATACTATACTAGACTAGACTATACTAGACTAGACTAAACTATACTAGACTAGACTATACTATACTATACTAGACTATACTATACTAGACTAGACTATACTAGACTATACTAGACTAGACTAGACTAGACTAATATCTGTGTAGTATAAATTGCAATTGAAATAAAGGTGACTTGACTTGATTTAGGCCGGACCCAACATGAAGACGTGATGCTGAAGCAGAATGAATCTCTCACTGACTCTGAACTTTTTTGTGTGTGTGTGTGTGTGTGTGTGTGTGTGTGCGTGTGTGTGTGTGTGTGTGTGTGTGTGCTGTATCATGCTTTTCATTTAGAGTTTTCTTTGACCTTTTAGTCATTTGCATTTAGACTGCTGTATGTTTGCAGAATGTAAGTACTGTATATACAGACATTCAATACTATATAATATTGAATATAATACTGTACTTGCAGTACATACAGTATACTTTAAATTCACATTACTTGTGACTTCTATACATTTTATGTAATGGCAAAATGTATTTACTAATGAATGATCTGGAGTGATTATATATTGTTTAATGTGTGTATGATCTGAAAGCTTGGTTTGATTTTGCCATAAGAGTCAGAGGTTTTGTGAAATTAGTTTGAAGATTGGATTTGTGTTTAATGTTTTGAGAAAATGAGTGATGGTTTCAAGAAATGTGTTTTAGCAATTGTGAAATTCTGTAATATTTTTACCTCTGTGATTATATGGTATCTTTCCTTGATCATCTGAAATATATGTTAGCAAAATGTTACGCTAGCATAGCATATGTTTTTAATAATACTGAGAGCAAAATGACTTGAATGCTTTTATTTTATGTTTCGCTGTAGGCTATATGTTTTTATTTATAGTTTGGGTGTATTTTATTATTTTTATTTGGATTTTTGTTCATGTTTGGTGTGTTTTTCAAAATAAATGAACTGAATTCATTTTGAGTCTGCATTCATCGTTCACAGCTGTTGGAATAGCCTTTAAATTAGTTTGGGCAAATGAGGACATAAATTTAAACTACTGCATGTCCGCCCATAGAAAAATAAATAAATATAAAAATTACCAACTGATTACCAACACACAACTATTGATACACAACGTTGCCACGATGTTGCAGTTACTAACTGGCAACGTCACAAAGTTACGTTGTGGCAACGTCCCTGCTGAAAAATCCAGCTAAAACCAGCCTAAGCTGGTTGACTGGTCTTAGCTGGTTTAAGCTGGAAGTAGCTGGTTTTAGCTTGTCTCCCAGCCTGGCTTAGCAGGTGTTCAGCTGGTTTAAGCTGGTCAAAAGTCAAAACCCCTCTAAAACCAGCTATGACCAGGCTGGGAGACCAGCTAAAACCAGTCTGACCAGCGTATGCAGGAATTTCACTTTTCCGGTTGCCACAACGTAACTAGTTACGTCGCCACGACGAAAGTTTTGTCACCAAATTATGTTGCAGTTACGTAACAGTCACGTATTCTGGTTATCTGGGCAGCAGCTCCGCATACACAGAGGAGCGCTCACTGCTGGACGCGATGATGTCAAATACGGACGTCATCGTCATCCAACAGCTCATCCTCATCAGCCCCGGGGGAGCTGAGAGAGAATACAACTCTCTCAAACTTCCCAACGAGCTCACCTGCAAGCCTCATGATTGTAGCTGCCGTTTTGCCTCAGCACAAACGGGGCCAGAACCACCAGGCACAGATGCAGACACCTCTTCCCTCGAGAAGAGTGCCGAATGAGAACGGAGCATCCCGATAGGGAGACACTCACAGTAAACAACAGACAAACACACAGCGCCCTCAAGCACTGTCTATGCGCGCTCTTCTCCCAAATAGAAAACACCCAGAAATGTGTATATCAAAAAAATTTTGAGTCATCTTGTTCATTTTAGCAAAATATAATTAAAATGTTACGTGTTACTTTCCTAACACATGTACTACTATTGCAAACGTTGATCACACTGCAAACAATACAAAACTATAATGGTATAAGAAACAGAAATTAAGATTAATTCAATGTTTACCCGGGTCTTTAGTCTATGATTAGCTCACCTCACCTTTGACAAGTCTTCGGTTTTGAGTTGTTCGTTCATCATGTGACAGCTTTGTAATAGGGATGGGCGATACCACTTTTTTTGTTTTCGATACGATACCGATACTTTCAAGGCCAAAATCGCCGATATCGATAATGGGAATTACTATGAGTAAAAAGGATAATGGTACCCACTTAACATTATATTTGAAAGGTATTTTAACATTCAATACGCCTTAATTGCAATTTATTAGATTATATTTTTGTTTACACATGGCTAAAATGTTTATTTGTAGTGGTAACCATAGAAATCTACAAATACTATAGGCTTAGCTGAACTATGGTCACTGTAGTAATGGATCAGTTTCATAAGGGACTGCCAGTGACAGGCTGTTGCACACATAAAATGCAAACTTTGTATTCTGACAGTGTAGTTACAGAACAGAACATCAATACAAACTTTTAATGTTCAATTTAAATAAATGTAACTGCAAAAACTATGTAGGCTACTATTTCATTTTATTTGTTGTGAAATAACTCAAACATATTATGTTGTTCTGTCTGCTGTTAAGCATTGTTCAGGGCTGTGTTTCCCAAAAGCGTCAATGGTTTCTAACAATATTAAACGCATGCAGCCGTTTGAATGTAGTGTCGGCAGTGAGCGAACACTTTCTGTGATTGATTGGTTCTGACTTGCAGCATTTGCGTGTGTTCAGATGAGCAGGAAAATACTTCTACTACACAATTATTCGCTAACATTGGTTATTTGTCCAATTCAATGCATATTGTATGCATAAAATTGATTGTTAATTAAACAAAATCACTGGTAAAAAAAAAAAAAACACACTTTAGTATCGATATTTTTATTTGAGTATTGATTCTTTCGATACTCAACATCAGTATCGATATATTGATACTTAATATCGATCTGCCCATCCCTTCTTCGCAAGCTAAACCAATGCAGTCAGAGCCGGAAAGAGAATTGATTAGTTCACCTCCTGAGTCTTCGGGTTTGAGTCGTTCGTTCTTTTGTCGCATGACGTGACAGCTTTGGACAGAGAAATTAGTTAATTTACAACCTTCCTTACAAACGGGTGCATAGTCATTATTATTATTATTATTTACTCTTACAGTTATGTGATGCGTTTCTGGTCTCAAATTATTGCTTTTAATTTCTGTCACAATGGTTCTTTTCCATAACACTGAATGCGGTAATAAAGATAATAAAGAGTTGGTTATGCTTTAATTTTGTATTTTTTTAGTCTAATCTTCATAAAATACAATACCTTATTGTATTTATGTATTTGATTAGACTATAGTGTTTCTTACTATACTTTTGTAACATATGACACTTTATACAACATTGTGTACACACTCTTGAATTGTTTTTTATTGTTTATTTTTGTGCCAGAAAAAGCTTTAGCAAAGAGGATAACTGTTCCAAAATGAATTAAAACAATTTAAATAAAAAATATAAGAAAATTAAAATATACTAAAGCCACAGAGCCTTAAAAAACTAAAACAAAACATTGCACAACAAGCTAGGCTTTTTTTTTATAATGAATAAAAATAAATAACACTTTTGTGCCAAAAAAGCTTTCTAGCAAAGAGAATAACTAATATAAAAATATAAGTGCTTTTGTAATTTTAGGTCACGTGACAAAAGAACGAACGACTCAAACCTGAAGACTCGGGAGGTGAACTAATCAATTCTCTTTCCGGCTCTGGCTGCATTGATATGAGGCTGTCACGTAATGAACGAACGACTCAAACCCGAAGACTCGAAACAGGTGAACTAACTCCAGTAAAGGACCCATAGAATGTTGCGCAATGCGCATGCGCGACAGAACGAATCACTCTCCGAGACGACTCATTCTTCCCGAGTCACATTAAAGATTCGTTCAAAATGAACGAATCGTTCAAGAACGACCCATCACGTGTGAAGTTCCCCATAGCGTTAGCAAACGCAGAGCGAGTTCCATTTAGAAAGGCCTTAAAAACTGCTAGATCTGCTTATTTTTTAAATCTTTTAGAAGAAAATAAACACAACCCTAGGCATTTATTTGATACAGTGGCTAAATTAACAAGAAATAAAGCTTCAACATCTGATGTTTCCAAAAAGCACAGCAATAATGACTTTATGAACTTCTTTACTTTCAAGATTTACAATATTAGAAATAACTATGCAACCGTCTACTACAGTATTGTGTCAGACAGTGCATTGTAGTGTCCCTAAAGAAAAATTCAACTCATTTACTGCTTTAGAAGAGGAAGAATTGTCTAAACTTGTTAAAATTATCAAAATCATCCACATGAATGTTAGACCCTATTCTGACTAAGCTATTGAAAGAGATGCTTCCAGAGGTCATAGATCCTCTTCTTAATATTGTTAATTCATCTTTATCACTAGGATACGTACCAAAAACCTTTAAGCTGGCTGTTATTAAACCTCTTATTAAAAAAACGCAACTTGATCCTAGAGAATTAGTCAATTACAGGCCGATCTCAAATCTTACTTTTCTGTCAAAAATACTAGAAAAGTTTCATCACAACTATGTTCCTTTTTAGAAAGAAATAGCATCTGTGAGGATTTCCAGTCAGGATTTAGACCATACCATAGTACTGAGACTGCTCTCATTAGAGTTACTAATGATTTGCTCTTATCATCAGATCGTGGTTGTATCTCTCTATTAGTGTTACTGGATCTTAGTGCTGCATTTGACACTATCGATCACAAAATTATGTCAAATTATGTTGGTGTTAGTGTAACTGCATTGTCATGGTTCAAATCATTCTTATATGACCGTTATTAGTTTGTAGTAGTAAATGAAGAGATGTCATATCAGTCACAAAGGCTCAGTACTAGGACCGTTGCTTTTCACCTTGTACACCCTGTAACCTTGGAGATATCATTAGGAAGCAAGGCGTTAGTTTTCTCTGTTACACTGATGATACTCAGCTGGTAAAGAATGTTTGCAAAGTATGTTTACAAAAAATAACTGAAGGTTTTCTTGAGTTTCTTCTTTAAAGAAATAATAACATGGGGTTGAAAAGTAATAACACTACAATACAAATGTTTTTGTGAAGTAAAAAAAAATGCAGGCCATGCAGTATTGATTCGGAGAGTAGGGGGCCTAGGCGTAAAAAAAGGTTGGGAACCATTCCCCTAAGGTATTACAATAGCTGCAATTCAGTATATATGACCAACACTGGATGCACATGATTCATCCTGTTTAAACATCCTGTTTAAACAGTTTCATTTTCTCTGAAATCATTAACGATCAAGACTTTAGACACTGTAAAAGACAAATTCTTTAATGACCCTAAAACACATCAGAGTGAGTTTCATCATTTTGATCACATTCACAAGCACTAAAAAGATAAAAGTTTTTTTTCCAAGTTTTAATAAGATCAAAGTATCATGCCAATTACACAATCAGTTCAAAGATAATCAATACAAAACAACAACTGCTATAAAATAACAAAATATGCATACCTGACATTAGAAAAATACATTATATATTTTTTTTTTTCTTCTGATGTCAGGTATGAATCTTAAATTAGAAAAACTTTGATTTTTTTTTTTTTTTTGTCTGGTAATACAAATAGCAAAAATATCTATCCATCCATTTTCCAATTTTCATTTTTAAAGAACAAAAAAGTGGGCTAAGACAAACAAAGCATAGAAAAAAGGTTTAAAGAAAAACTTGATGGAATCCAGAAAAGGACTAAAGTGCAAGTGCTTTAGAGCAAGTCCTTGGCAACAATCTTTGAAATGCCTCTGCGGCAGCTAATTCAGTCATGCAAGAGCAGGTCCTATCTCTTTGAACATAAAATTATCCAAAGCTGTTCACCAAGTTTATGATTAATTTTCATCTTTGAAATCACCAATGAAATCTGACAACAACTGTCTAACAAATTTTGTTTCTAAGCGCTTAAATCATGACAACAAGAAACAAAAATGCATTTTTTAAGGCTGGACCAGCTTAATGCCTATATGCAGTCAAAAGTGCATAAGTCTCAGAACAATGACCCAAATTTGGGTCAAACATGGACAAACCCAGTCATTAGGTTACATTTTTAAATTAAATTTTTAAACCAACTTGGGTTTGTGCATGGTTAACCCAAATTAGGTTGAAAACCCAGCATTTTTTAGAGAGTATTTAATAATAAAAAATGTCTCTATAATAAACTCAAAAAGAAAACATGCAGGATTACCATAAGCACCTAATACTAAAACTACCACCCAATACAAAGAACTGAGGGAGGAAACGAAGGGCTTAAATACACAGAGAGACATAATGATTGACAGGTGATAAATGTAATTATTAACTTAAGGGAACTAACTTGGAATTAATAAAAACTGAACTGGAGACACAAGTGACAAACTCATGGAGAATCTTTTGTGCAATAGAATGGTTCCATGAATATTACACAGAAACTTTGTATTTGGAGCTAAGCCAAATCCAGGCGGAAATCCCCAAAATGGTTCCCAAGTTTAAGAGATTAAAAACCGTGAACACATCACTCCATCCTTGGTCTCTCTACATTGGCTTCCTGTACAGTATAGAATTGGTTTTAAGCTTCTTTTATTAGTGTACAATCTTTGCATGGCCTTGCACTGGCTTATTTATCAGATTTGCTAATTGAGTATCAGTCTGGAAGAACATTGAGATCAACAACTCAAAATTTACTTAAAATTCCAAGTTAAGCCAGAAAGGGGATTGTGTGTTAGTAGTGCCAAGACTTTGGAATAGTTTACCCTTACATGTTAGGGATGCTGAATCTGTACATGTTTTTAAAATACAACTTAAAGGGTTCCCAGATAGCAAGCAATGATCAAAACAATGTTTTTTTTTATTTCAAAGTGTTTTTATTGTTTTAAATATACATAACACAAACAAACCAACAT
Source organism: Megalobrama amblycephala (assembly GCF_018812025.1). Taxonomy (NCBI): domain Eukaryota; kingdom Metazoa; phylum Chordata; class Actinopteri; order Cypriniformes; family Xenocyprididae; genus Megalobrama; species Megalobrama amblycephala. Next base: position 24,821,567 of record NC_063057.1, on the reverse strand, counting down.
ACATGTCATACAAGGCATCCCCATCCACAAACCTCATATTTTGTATACATTATCTCACATATCTCCTTTCGTCGCAGATTTGCATCCAAGGTTTGTACAAGTACTGAGAATGCACACAGAACACAACAAAAAAAAAAAAAGAGAAGGAGAAGAGGAGATGAGAACCTAAATTTTTTAATCTAAAGAATTAGCATCAAATGCATTCTCATAATAATCCAAGAAAGGTCGCCATATATTCTGAAACCTTTCTGCTGAGTTTTGGACTGTAGTTCTTAACTTTTCAAGCTGGAGGAAGGACATAATTTTGCACACCCAATGTGAGTGTTTTGGGGGTGAGGGAGATTTCCAATTTGTAAGAAGTAGTCGGCGGGCTAACAGTGTAGAGAATGCTATTAATTGAGATTGGCCTCTTGAGACCCCAACTTTACTGTATACCACCCCAAATATTGCAATGATAGGGTCTGGATCAACAAATAAATATCTCAGACCAGAATGTGCCTATGCTTGGGCATGACCAGAACATGTGAGCCAGAGAAGCAGGGGCTTGGTGACAACGCGTACAGTTGGGATCCACATTAGGATATGTTTTGGCCAATTTGGTCCTAGAGAGGTGCAGGCGGTTAAATACTTTGAATTGTATCAACCTGTGCCTAACACAGATAGACGATGTGTATATTTTATGTATAGCTCTTTGCCAAATTTCATCCGTCAATTCTGTATTTAGATCCTCCTCCCACTGTACCTTAAGAGACAAAAGAGATGGGCATTTCATGGCCTGAATAGCAGTATACAGCTGGGAGACACCACCTGAGAGATGAGGCTTGACCGTCAGACAATGATCTAGAGGGCCGATAATTGGTTTTGAGGGGAATGAACGAAACTGGGAACAGACAAAATCACGGACCTTAAGATATCTAAAAAAATGTGTTTTTGGTAAACTTAATTCATTAACCAAATAGTCAAAAGAAACGAACGTGCCATCTACAAAAAGATCTCCCACATTGTTTATGCCTTTTCTAGCCCAGGTGAGAAAGGCCGTATCTATAAGCGATGGCTTAAAAAGAACGTTTGAGGACACAGGCATAGACACCAAAGCTTGTGTGTGACAAAAATGTTTGCAAAATTGGGTCCATATGCATAAGCTGCCTCGTACAATTGGATTGTCCGTATGTGCACCCACTGCCACTGGCAGTGGAGCACACAGCATTGAGGCCAAAGAGATGGACGAGCATGAATGTTGTTCCATTAGACACCAACTCGGACTACTCCCACCAATAGAAGCTCCATACCATATTACTAATTTGTGAATGTTTGCAGCCCAATAATAGTATAAAAAATTTGGTAAAGCTAGTCCAGCATTCTCCTTATGTCTCTCGAGAACTGTTTTCAGTACGCGAGGTATAGTTTTGTTCCATATAAATGTACTGATGTGCCTGTCAAGTTCCTTAAAGAATGATTTGGGTATGAAAATTGGGACTGTTTGGAATAAATACAAGATCTTAGGTAGCGTTACCGTCTTTATTGAATTAATACGTCCAGCCATGGACAGAGGCAAAGTAGACCAACGATTAAGGTTTTCTTTGATCTGTCCTAAAGCTGATTTGAAGTTATTTTGGAATAGGTCCTTATATCTACTTGTGACACTTACTCCCAGGTATGTCATGGGGCCCTCTGTAGTCCTGAATGGGTATGAGTCAAAGGATCGATTCCGAGCCAGAACATTAATTGGGAACAAAACACTTTTGGTGAGGTTAATCTTGTACCCAGAGGATTTACCAAATTGAGAAATGGTGTCTAGGCATTATGGGATTGAAGTCTCCGGATCTGATATAAACATCAGCAAATCATCGGCATACAGTGACACTTTATGAACCAGGACGCCCCTTGTGATACCACGTTTATTGTTATTACATTGTGCAGCGTCTGGACCAATCAGCCAAACAGTTATTCATTGTATTTAATGAATTACCCATAAACTCACTCTATCAAAGTTCTGTGAACCCATCCCCCTAAAACTGCAACTAGCATCACAAACGTAGCTAAACCACAGGCACAACTAGGTGTCCTGTTACAGATACTTGGACCTTTTACGATCAAGAAGAATTTTGCAGAGACTAGTGACTCTGACTTCACTCTTCCTGAGAAGGACAAATAAACTCTCTTAATCCTATGTATTCTCTATATAACCACTTGGGAAATGTATAAACATGTATCCAAGTTTCCCATCTCATGACTTTCCTTTTATAGGTTTTCTTCTCTTTTACTGACAAATGCTGATGTCAAGATGACGCTGTAAGAAGCTAGAAGCTTCTAAGGAACCCCAAGCTTGTGCCAGGCCTCGGCCTAGACCTTCCATTCACCAAATATCCTCTGAATCCAACTGGTTCTCTTTCATCAAGACAATATCAGCAAAGACTCAACGGAAGCCTCCACAAATTGCATCAGGACAGATTTAATTCAACTTTGAGAGACATGCAAGTATCAAACTTAGTCTCATTATTTGATACATTAAGCATCCTTACCCCTTTTAAAGAAGGGCCTGTTAAAACTAAACTGATGGTTTGCTCAAGGCTGTTGATCTGCTGAATGTCCAACAATGCTGTAACTTCTTGCTTTCCTGTAATCTGCTTTAGCTCTCTCTTTCCCTTGGTAAACTGTATGCATGTATGTGTGTGAATGTTAGAGTAGTTAAGTGTTTAGTCTAGTTAATAAAGTCTTGTTCATGTCACACATAAAGTTGTAATATTAATTTTATTACATTAAGTTAATTATATTAACTTATCCAAACATTTATAATTAATTATAACTAGTTATGATTAATTATTCATATTTATTTTGAGCTAATTTGCTACAATTGCAATGCCGCAGCAAGTGGCTCAATGACCAGATCAAAGAGAAGAGGGGACAACGGACAACCCTGTCGTGTCCCTCTCTGAACAGTGAAATATTGCGAATTAAAGTTATTAGTCCTCACTCTAGCTTGGGGTGTTGCATACAACGTCTGAATCCAAGAAACAAAGACTGGGCCAAAGCCGAATTTGCTTAGAGTTTTGAAAAGGTGTCCATACTCAATTCGATTGAAATCTTTATGCGCGTCTAGTGAGATCACAATTTCTGGCGAGTGAATCGAATGTTTAGAATATATTATGTTAAAGAGGCAATGTAAATTGTGAAAAGACTGCCTGCCCTTTACAAAACCTGTCTGGTCAGGATGCACAATATTTGGTACTATAGATTCCAATCTTAAGGAGAGAATCTTTGTAAGTATTTTAAATCACATGTGAGTAGGCTGATCAGGCGATAAGACTCACATTTAGTGGGCCTTTTTGTGAAGGTCAGATATTGTGGCTTGGCTCATAGATGTAGGCAGCTTCTCTTGTTTGAGGGATTCATTGTAGACGAGGCACAGTAAAGGTATCAACTTAGAGGCAAAAGCCTTATAAAACTCAATTGGATACTCATCTGGGCCTGGTGCTTTTCTATTTTTCATTGATCTAATTGCTTGACTAATCTCAGTTTCAAGTATCGGCTGCTCAAGGATGGCCTTATCCTCCTCAGCTATAGTCGGGAGAGTTACATTGTCAAGTTACATTGTCAAGATCACTAGGATTGTCTGAAGAATATAAGGATGAATAAAATAATCTGAATTGCTCATTAATGTCTTTGGGGTCAAGCTTAACTTCTCCATCCGCAGTTTGTATTTTTGTAATAAAATTGGCAGCAGAATATTGACGCAGCTGGTGAGAGAGTAACCTACTTGCTCGCTCTCCATGTTTGTAAAAGTTTTGTCTAGATTTCAGAAATTTCTCTCCTGCTTCCGTGGAGGCAAGAAGATCAAATTCAGTTTGTAATGCTGTTCTTTTTTTGCGGAGGTCAGCTGTAGGGGCCGAGGAGTGTTGCTGGTCAACATCGTGGATTATATTGATCAACTCATTGTAGCGTCTAGACCTGCTTCTATTAAGACGGGCAGTGTATTCTATTATTTGACCCCTAATATATGCTTTAAGAGTTTCCCAAAGTATTAAAATATCAGTGTCTGGCAGCTGGTTAGTTTCAATAAAGAAATCCATCTGTGTTGAAATAAAGTCTACAAATGTTTCATCAGACAACAAAGATGTATTAAATCGCCAATTACATTGAATTGGCCTTCTAACTTGGAGCCAAAGCTCCATAGTGACCGGAGAGTGGTCAGAGATAACAATGCTTTCATAACTACAAGACTTAATTGATGAAAGCATTTTTTGATCCAGCAAAAAGAAATCTATTCTTGAGTATGTTTGATGAACAGCATAAAAGAAGGAAAACTCCTTTACGTAGGATTCTTAAATCTCCATGGATCTACTACACCACTAGAAACGCAAAAAGCATTTATACCAGTGGCGAGCGGTGACTTTTTTAACCGGGTATGCTGGGTGGTGAGTCATGAAAAAATGTAGCCGATGCAGAATTGAATGGATTTTACATTGAATGGACATTCTAAAACGCTTAATGTAACGTACTAAGGCAGTGATATTAACAGACCAAACTCAGTAAACACCATACTAATAAAGTATACTGTGTACAAAGGAGATGAGCCCAGAATATGAACGCAATTCGTTTAATTAGCCTACACGTTGCGTTTTCCTCCCATAGGAAACCGTTATAAAGAAAAAGCTTAACATCGCTTAATGTAGCCTAGGCTTCATGACAAATAGCATCACAGCGAAAAGTATTTCTAATATGTTGGACCTTTTACTGAGCGTAGCCTACATTTACCTGTTGAGACGTGCCTTCACAAACACCTGTAAGAGCTTCTGTGATGTTTGAGTCGATGGAGGCGCGACAGGCGAAAGCGCGTTTGCAAAATATGCTGTATTTTTGTAATCCGCTAGGTGCCGCTAGTGTCACACAAACAATATAATTCACCTTGAAACGAATCAGTTTATGACACAGATCTAAATCAGACACGACAAATAAAAAACACCATGGTGTCAATTTAAATGTATGCCATAAGTATTTTTTTTTTTTTACTAATAATTAAAAATAAGTATAACATAATTAGTATTAGCAGCCTATTATAAATAAAAAATAAAATGTAATTATAATAAATATAAGGAGGCTATAATAAATAAAAATATCATTATTCTTTAAAAAAATAAGTTGAAATTGTGCAAACTGACTTTTATCAAACGCACAGACTATCGATTAACATACTCTGATAGGCCTAGTTACAGTAGGACTGTAGAAGTTTTCTTAAAAAAATTCTCTATGGAGAAAATGAAATACTATGAAAAAAGTTTTAGTTATGATTTGTTTCCCGATTTGTCTATATAGTCTAGTTAGATTTGTATCAAATACAATGTGATTTTCGGTGATCGAGATCTGGCAGCAGCTCATTTTTCCTCTTGGGCAAGCTATCAGCTCATAGCTTATCCGCCCATGTAAACTCGCATAGACCAGCAAACCAATGAGAACGCGGGACGATGATGACGCTCCATAACAAAAGCGTGAAGGCGCAAAAGCTGCTGTAGATCAGCTTACCCGGAAGTCTCCGTAACTGGCAGATTTAAGGAAAATACCGTCGTTTGGCAAATAAATAAATTACGGACAGTTACATACGCATTACCAATCATGTAGGCTTTATGGTACACATCAAACAAGGGATTTAATAGTAATTTATAATGTTAATATTAGTTGCCGAGTCCACGAATGGCTTGGGTATGCAGAGCATTCAAAGCTTATATGGACCGCACGCCACTGATTTATACTAGTTGCATATTTAGAGGGGGAAGGAGGGGCTGTAAATACTTTGGAACGGTCTAGAGAAGGTTCAAGAACCGTATTAAAGTCTCCTCCCAGAATCAGATGATGTGTGCCCAGCTCTGGTATACGGCCAAACAGTTCTTTAAAAAAGTCTGGGTTATCCCAATTTGGAGCATACACACTAACCAGGACCACCAGCACGTTATAAAGTCTGCCCTGAACAATCACAAAACGCCCACATTTATCACTAATAGCACTGGTTTGTATAAATTGTACATTTTTGCCAATCAAGATGGCTGTACCACGAAATTTAGAATTTAATTCAGAGTGGTAGACCTGTGATACGCATCCTCTCTTTAATTTAGGAATGTCTGTTGTGCGAAGGTGTGTTTCCTGTAGGAAAATTATCTCTGCTTTCAATTTGTTTAAATGTGAAAACACCTTACTTCGCTTTACAGGATGATTGAGTCCCCTCACGCTCCAGCTCACAAATTTAGTCGCAGGTCTATTCATTCCATCTGCCGAACCCATGGCTGATGAAGTCCAACTTAGTGCTATTATGAAAACTCATCTCCAACTCTGAGAAAGAGAAAGAGAAAGAAGGTAAAGGGAAAAAAAACAAAAGCACAAAGACAAAAAAAAAGCAGACTTTGCAGAGTAAAAAGAAAACTTTTAAATCACCCATTAACAACACAGACCCCTGCTGGTCCCTCCCCAAATGAGAGACTGTACCCCCCCAACCTCCCAAGCCACTATAAAGTTTCATGGAAAGAAGAAAATAAAACTTACCGAGTGGAGCTGAGGCCCCACACAAACCTTATAATAACCATTAAGCTGAACATCTATAACATTAACAAGACTATTTAGAACCATTACTCAATTACTGTGTACATGGAAGGGAGAGAAAAAAAAAAGAAAAAAATCAAGTTATCAGTACTTTGATTTCAGCATTTGTTAGAAAACGATTCTAAGTGAAACATGAAAAACCAAGCAGACATATGAATTATTGCATATAAAGAAAAATAAAACATAAATAATTACATAAATAGATATATAATAATAATAATAGGCCTACTTTAAAAGTCAAATTATCCATACTTGTTTCCTACATATATTACAAGACAGTTCTGAATGAAAAAAAAACCTCAGTCCGCATATGCAACTAGCCATCAGTAAACCCACTGTACAATGTCACTGAACTGATCCAATGTCCCATGGCATTACACTGCAGCGATATTGATCCCCAACAACAATTGGTTTACTCCAATACTCCCACCAAATATAACGTTACCATGGTATGTAGCCGAACAAACTCCCATATTAATCACTAAACCCCCATATTAATCACTCATAAGTCCCCTGACGAAGGTAACTGCCTTCTCTGGGTCAGTAAAGCTCTTCTGCTGGCCGTCCCGAGTCGTAATCCTTAGTTTTGCAGGATACAACAGCCCGTATTTTACTCCCTCGCATTGCCGTAATAACTGTCTCACCTGTCCGAAAGCTGCTCTCTGTCGCGTCGCGTCACATTCTGCGAGTAATCAGGGAACACTCTGATAGTGTCGCAATTTTCAGATACAAGTTTTGGAGATGTAGCAGCCTTTCGTAGAATGCTTTCCTTCTCTTGATAGTAGTGGCACTTGACGACAAAAGCTCTCTGTGGCTGCCCCTCTCCCGGGGCTTGCTGCAAAGTACGGTGAGCCCTATCAATAACGGGCGGTTCGTCCAGGCCCATCACTTTTTGTAAAAGTTTTGCAACGAAGGTGCTCACTGAAATGCCTGCCTCTCGTCCTTCTTTAACCCCAAAGATGCGTAAATTACATCTCCGTGATCTTGCTTTCAAATCCTCAGCCTTTGCTGCCAAACTCACCACCTCTTTTTTCAGTTCAGCCACCTGTTGCTCCAGATTAGCGATAGCATCCGAGTGAGTGTTAGCTGCAGTTTCCAAGCCTGCGGTGCGCTCCTCTAACGCGTTAGCTTTGATGTTAGCCTGATTGATTGCACCCTTCAGCTTGTCTCTCAAACCACTGATTTTCTTGCTTATTTCTTCATTTTGCATCTCTGCTTTCTCATCCATTTTCGCTAGCAGTTCGTTTCTTAATGAATTTATTGCTTGCAATATAGCTGACTGCCCCGAGCTCGTGCTTTCCGCTGGTTCGTTAGCTTTAGCAGCCTTCCTTAGGTCCAGCATATTTATAAATGGCTCAACTCAGAATAAATACAACAGAATAAATACAAAAATTCTCACATTTTATCCATGCACACGGTGTCTGTATGGCTTCAAACAACGAAAAAAGTGTCTTGTTGATGAATTTTAAGGTTCATGTGGGAGAGCTCAGTTAGACACGTCTACATCCCTTCGAGGCCCAACCGGAAGTCTCCGATCAAAACAATGTTAAATCAATGTTAATGTGGCAACGTTAACAGCACTGAATCAATTTTTCACCTGCAATTAATGTTAAAAAATGTTGAAATTTCAACTAAAAAATCAGTGGTAATGGCATTGAATCAATGTTTGCACACTCAGAAAATGAAACACAACTACAACTGACTTTAAGCCACACATCCTGAAATCATCTGAAGATAAAAGAAGACAATAAATCTCTCAAGATCTCAGCAGAAGATCTTTTTGAGAATGAACAGGTTTAGATGTTGATGTTTTATTGAAGATGTTTGGTCACCATTTTGGTGGTCAGTGTTTCCTTTAGTTGAGCAGTTCAACTCTTGCCTTTGTGGTTTGTGGTCTTTGTAACAGTATTTATTAAAACACATCATTTGCTGCAAGTGCTTTTCTGCACTTTAAAAGTCAAGATTCAGAATGCCTGATCTGTAGCAAGAAAGTATTGTTGGTGAATGCAACCTTTTAAAAACAAATATATACTTTTATTTAGGAGTACAATTAGTAAATTATTTTGTTTCATGAGGATTAAAACTAGTGATGGCCGATTTCGAAACACTGCTTCATGAAGCTCCGAAGCTTCATGAATCTTTTGTTTCGAAACAGTGATTCGGAGCGTGTATCAAACTGCCAAATTCATGTGATTTTAGTAAACGAGGCTTCATTACGTCATCACTGCTTCGAAGCATTTCAAAACAGTTCGAAATTTCAATGGGTGACCTGTAGAAGGCGATGATAAAGTGAACCCATGAATCTTGCAGATTCACTGAGAACTATTGAACAAGTGTCTAGGGCTTTACCCTATGGTTTTACCTGATCTCCGCTCAGTTTTATACATTTGTAGATGTTTTAATTATACAATAGAATAATTAAAATTAATAATAGTAGTTATTAATCTCTTATTGGCATGTTTAGCTTGAGCCATGAAACAGAGAAACAAGCCTTTAAAATTGATAAAAGAACACATATTATACAGACACTCTATATTTAATCTTATTAGGTGATCAATTCCATTTAATTGATTTTACTTTAAATAAAACGTTTGCAATTCATTTGTTAAAGGGTATTTTTAATGCATGTTTGGCCTGAGTTTTGTTGCATTTACACTGTTCTGACCACTAGGGTTCACCGTGGAGACGGGTGTCAGATTGTTTCGAAGCCTCGAATCATTACGGCACATTTGATTCAGCTGCTTCAGTGTTTCATGAAGCCTCGATCTGCCCATCACTAATTAAAATTACATGATCTGATCATCACAAATTATGATTTTTGGTCATAATTTGTGACCAAACGTTGTTACATAGACCACAAAGTCGCACAAAAAGGCAAGAGTCGAACTGCCCAACTAAAGGAAACACTGATCACCAAAATGGTGACCAAACATTTTCAATAAAACATCAACATCTAAACCTCTGTTAATTCTCAAAAACAACTTCAACAACTTCTCAAAAAATCTATTGAGAGATTTATTGTCTTCTTTTATCTTCAGTTGATTTCTCGCTGTGTGGCTTTAAGTCATTTGTAGTTGTGTTTCATTTTCTGAGAGTGCAAACATTGATTAACATTGATTATTTTTTTCAACATTAATTGCGGGCGCAAAAGTGATATTGATTTAATGAGGTTAACATTGACACATTAACATGATTTAACATTATTTAGAGCATTGCTTACTATCTGGGTGGTGATTTCAAATATGAAATTTAATCATGTGCTTGGTGAACAGCTTTGGAGAATTTGATGTTTCACCCATCCAAAGAGAAAGGAGCTGCACATGAATGACAAATAGCTGCATGAGAGGCGTTTCAAAGATGGACAAGGACTTGCCCTAAAGGGACTAGGGTATACATTCTTTCGAGTCCCTTTCTGAATTCCATCAAGTCTGCATGATATACCCTTATTTAAAGTTTTCCTAACAATTCTTTCAACCTTTTTTTTCTATGCTTCATTTGTGTTAGCCCACTTTTTTGTTCTTTAAATTGTTTAATTTGATGTCATCTATGTGTGTGTGTGTGTTCTTCAAGGGGAAAAATTAAAAATCTCTTTCTGTTTCAAGAAGTGCGTACTTTTGTTCAACTTTCATTTTCTCATAAAGATCCTCCCCTTTTGAGAAACTATAAAATGAGCACATACAAGTGCAGTATTTAATTCTCCTGATCAAAGATGGATCTGCAAATCTCAGTTTTTCTTCTCTTCCTTCTTTTCACTGCAGGTACAAAGACAAATAGTGTTTGTGATGTTTTTGATTACTAATACAGATCATTTGATGTTCTCTCTCTCACTGTCTCTGTTTTATTACTACAGGACACTCTCTCAGCTGTTATGAGTGCTTGGGTCTGACGGGTTCTTGTACAGATCAGAAGTTAAAAACGTGTCCTAGTGGATCTTCTCAGTGCTTGAGTACAACAGCTGTGGTTGGTAAGTCCAATATGATTGAAATTTACTGTTATATTTGACTGTTTGACTGATTGGAGATGCTGCTATTATTTACTGGTGCTGCGACAGAACAGCTTCTTGTTTTTTTGGCAGAATATTGCACATATATGTCTGATATTTAATTTATTTTCTCTCATATTGTTATGATTTTCTGTTTTTTTAAATGTTTTTTTTAGTGAGAAACAATGCCTGTGTCATTCATGTTTTTAGATGACATTAGTATTAAAGCGAAGGGTTGTACTCCTGCCTGTCAAAGTGGGTCCATCAACTTAGACGCTGTAAAGACGATTATTTCCTGCTGTAACACAGATGAGTGTAACCTCCAAGATGCTCCAGGTATTGTGCTTCAATGACCATGTGCAACTAATATCTTCTTTGAAATCAACACTCATTTTACTTCCAAATGGTATTCAATCAGGAAATAAAACACAAGGGTGTGGCTTTCTGTCATGAACTGACTGAATGGAGCAGCTAAAGGAGATATATTTTATACAGAAAATTTTATTAAAATAATATCTGTTTTCCTCCTGTAGATCCCTCTAACATCCCCAATGGAAGGACATGTTACTACTGTGATATTCAGAGCTGCACAAACACATTGATCTGTTCAGGGGATGAAGACCACTGCATTAAAGCAACAGGTGAGAATCTGAAAAAGGAAGAAGATTAAAGTCATGATCTTATAAACTCTCTTAGGTTTAAACATTTGATACAGATCACATAAACCAATGTCCAGCTTAGACTGAATCAACCTCTGTTTTCTTTCTTTTCATCAGCAATTTTTGGAGGCCAGCCGATAGTGTTAAAAGGCTGTGCCTCTAAATCACTTTGTGATGGCATAGAATTTGATCTTGGTATTATGAGCATCTCATGTTGTGAGGGGAACCTGTGTAATGGTCCTCATAGTGTCAAGCAGAGACCGGAGCTCTAGCACAATTCAATGGTGAGTCGATCGTGCCATGGATAACCTATACCGAAGGAGACAGTCACGTACTTTATGTGAGAGAAGGGGCACGTCGCCACCACAGACGCGTGACACCAAAGTCTGAGAAGTACGTCGCCACCACAAAAAAAATCAATCTTACTCTCTTTTTTTTCTAGCTTTTCTTATCTTTCCTTTATGTTTCTTATCAATCATTGTTAACTTTTTCTTTTACTTTCCTGTTTTCTGATGACATTATATATATTCTTGATACATACTGTATAGCTATTGTATACAAAGTTGTATGTTATTAATGTCATCTACTGTTTACAAGCATAATAAAAAAATGTATTAAAACTATTCACTCACTTTCTTCTGGAGATTAAGGACTATGTGCAAATTATACAGTTTTATTTCACTATATTATTATACTGTATTTATTTAATATTTATTTTCACATTTATTAACAACAACTTTAAATATGAACACTAATTCAGTAATTATAATCTGTAAACAATATTCTGTAATGTCATTCTGAGTCTTTTACTTTTGATGTCTTGGGTTTAGGAAAACAGTATATGCTTACTATAACGATAAAAGATTACTATAAACGATTACTATAAAGACTTGGAAAAAATACAAAATAGACACTCAATGTTGTTAAGCAATATTTAATATTCCAACATGAATAACAAAAATACAAGAACAAGTATTTAAAAAAAAAAAACACCAGTGATTAATTTGATTATTTTCAAATAGCCTGCTCTCAGATTTATTGAAATCACTGCCTGTAAATAAAACATTACAAAATTAAAAATAAATTAAATAATGAATAAAAATAAATGAAAAAAACAAAAACAAAAATAAGGATGAATGATTCACAGGTAAGATAACACATCTCATCAGCCTTAGCAGCTAGCAACATAATTCATTTAAAATGCAGAAATTATGTAAATAAAATATTATAAACATTATAAACATTAAACATTCTGCAGTCTGTTGTAGCCTGCATCCCGACCTGCAGCTTAACCACAAACAATGATGTTACTTTCCATTATATTTTTATTTAAATGTGAGTTTCCATGTGAGTTTAAATCATTCTTTTATTTATTTAAACTGTTACTGTGAACATGCACTGTATTTATAATGAGGATTTAAAGTGTCTTTCCTTCATCTGCCGTCAGTCCCTCAGCTCATCATCGGTGTCGCCAAACTGCTGTCTCCAATATATTTGTACACATGGGTCAGAGTTTGTGTGGAAGTGCGCAAATTTTCCCGTCAAGCTTGTTTTTATAAATCACAACTTATGCATCAGAGATGGAAAGTGCGTACGCACCTTCAGGGCCTGTTTTGTGCAAACGCAAAGTTTTTTTTAAATGAGGCCCCTGGTCTGAGATTTTTCAAGTGTACTGGGCACTTTGGTATGACTAAAATGTGTAGAAGTTTGTCCAACTCCCTTCATGTTTGTATCCCTCTTGTTTGGGTGGCTTTCAGTGTTGCGTCTTCAGTTTTTAAAGTGTAGACCATGTAATTCTAGTGACCAGTGTTTTTGTTATACTCTTTGTGTAAATTTGTTATAATTTTGTGTAAATTCTGGGGGGTGAGTGTAACAGGTACAGAAAGCTTCCTGTTAAAAACATATATTATTAGAATTCACACAAAATTGTTTATTTACATACACCTGATGTAACTGTGTGAGTGTGAGTGTTTTCCCTTTTAATTGTGGTGATGTCATCATGAGCCAACATAATTTCCTGTTCTGTCTCCTCCTCTTCCACCGACTCCACTGACCAAAAGCACGATGGGAAACGACTTGATGATGACACAGCTTAAAGCTTATTGGTTTAAACAACAGTGATGTATTGATCTCTTTTAAAATGTTTGATTTTAAAACTCTAATATCATGTTTTTATGTGTAAAAAATAATGTGCAAATATTCCCAAACTCTCCAACACTGCGATCTCTCTGTGTTATGTGATTGTTGTCATTTATAAAAATATATAAAAACATGCCTATAATTAAAATAACAATGATTGATACACACATCTTTTGAATGGAAATAAATAACAAGTACTTTGGGTGTATTGTTCATTATGTTTATTTTCATATAAAAGCAACAGAACTTAAATTACATCCAGTTTATCAGCAACACAGCGCACGAGTGTGAATCCCGCGATATCTTCCTTTGATCTCATAGGTGTCTGATCCACTAGGAGAACAGAAAACTGTCCGTCTGTCCTGCACTTTTTTCACTCCTCCTCTCACTGCAGCCGCCTACTCTCGGCTGAACTTCAGGCGAGGCTAGGCGCATCTCAAACAAGCCTAATGTTAATTCAAGGGAGAGGGTTTTGGGCTCCTGATAATCTTTTTTATTCTTTATTTTAATTATTGCTTTAATGTCTGTATTTTCACTCTAATCCGTGTGTACAATGTTATTTTACTTTTCTTTGTGCACTGTAAAAAAATATATGCCTCTCCAACATAAAAATTTCTAGTGACCCGTTGCACCTAAAATTTTTAGTTGGCCCAATTTAAGTTGCAGAAACCAACTTTTTTGTGTTGTGCTGACTACCCCTGCATGTAGACTGAACTTGATATAGAATGTTGTGTCAATTAAATATTTTCTGTTGACTAAACATAGCTTGTTGGGCCAACAAGCAGACTCAAATTGAAATAAAATGTTGTATTAAATATTTAATGTTGGCCAATAAGTCTATTTTTCATTATTTCAAATAAATTACACACTATGCTTTGATAAAGAACATTTTATGTATTTATTTAAATACATATGAACTTGCCTGTTAGACTCAAGTAAAATATTACACAAGTATTAAACCAGTGCCGAAACAAGATCTGAGAGTTCAAGAAAGCATGACATATCACTCTTAGGGCCCTATTTTAACGATCTGAAACGCAAGTGTCAAAGCGCGAAGCGCAAGTAACTTTGTGGGCGGGTCTCGGCGCTGTTGCTATTTTCCCGGCGGGATAAATGGCTCATGCGACCGGCGCAAATCTAAAATGGGTTGGTCTGAAGTAGCTTCATTATTCATAGGTGTGGTTTGGGCGTAACGTGAAATAAACCAATCAGAGTGTCATCTCCCATTCCCTTTAAGAGCGAGATGCGCTCGCGCCATGGCGGATTGCTATTTACATGGCGTACACGCGATGAGTCAGTTAATATATATGTGTGTGTGTGTGTATTGGCACGATTGTTCAATTAATTAGCCAATTTCGTTCATCATTATAAGTAGTAATAGGCTGAATTGAAAATAGGTAGCCTAATTCTAATACACGCAATGACTATTCATCATTACATTTTTATATTTATGTAGCCTACACAATAATATTCTTTTACACTGTAATCCTTTTGTTTTTAATATTTGGCATGTTTGTGTGATGCGCATCCCTGTGTGTAATAAGCAAAGTCAACGCGCACTGTGGACGTGCCCAGAGGCGCAGTTTCTACCAACGCGCTCTAACAAAAAAATATTGCGCCGTTGGGCCCTATCTTGCACCCAGCGCAATTGACTTTGTACACCGACGCATGTGTCATTCCTATTTTGCACCCGCGCAAAGCGCGCTTTTCCCTCCACAGAAGCACGTCGCTAAACTAGTGAATGAACTTGCGCTCTCTGGGCGGTTCAGCGCAAAAAAGGAGGTGTGTTCAGGCGCATTGCCCGCACATTGCTATTTTAAGGAGCTGAAAATAGACTGCGCCATAGACCAACTCAAACCTGGTCTAAAGTCAATGGCACAATATTTTTTTGTTAGAGCGCATTGGTAGAAACTGCGCCTCTGGGCACGTCCACAGTGGGCGTTGACTTTGCTTATTACACACAGGGATGCGCATCACACAAACATGCCAAATATTAAAAACAAAAGGATTACAGTGTAAAAGAATATTATTGTGTAGGCTACATAAATATAAAAATGTAATGATGAATAGTCATTGCGTGTATTAGAATTAGGCTACCTATTTTCAATTCAGCCTATTACTACTTATAATGATGAACGAAATTGGCTAATTAATTGAACAATCGTGCCAATACACACACATATATATTAACTGACTCATCGCGTGTACGCCATGTAAATAGCAATCCGCCATGGCGCGAGCGCATCTCGCTCTTAAAGGGAATGGGAGATGACACTCTGATTGGTTTATTTCACGTTACGCCCAAACCACACCTATGAATAATGAAGCTACTTCAGACCAACCCATTTTAGATTTGCGCCGGGCGCAAGAGCCATTTATCCCGCCGGGAAAATAGCAACAGCGCCGAGACCCGCCCACAAAGTTACTTGCGCTTCGCGCTTTGACACTTGCGTTTCAGATCGTTAAAATAGGGCCCATTGACTTTAGACCAGGTTTGAGTTGGTCTATGGCGCAGTCTATTTTCAGCTCCTTAAAATAGCAATGCGCGGGCAATGCGCCTGAACACACCTCCTTTTTTGCGCTGAACCGCCCAGGGAGCGCAAGTTCATTCACTAGTTTTAGCGACGTGCTTCTGTGGAGGAAAAGCGCGCTTTGCGCGGGTGCAAAATAGGAATGACACATGCGTCGGTGTACAAAGTCAATTGCGCTGGGTGCAAGATAGGGCCCTTAGTCAATAGCTGTACTGGAAAAACAAATATCTGCTTTACAAAATGAAACTCAGTAAAACATGACAACGGTTTTGCCTGTAAACATTTGAAAATTTTTGTCCGTTAGTCTAAGACTAAGTGCAATTACATTACATGTAAAAAAAAAAATTAAAAAAATAAATAAAAAAATACACAGTACTGCCCACTACTGTCAGGTTACAATGGTCACTATTTAACCAACCTGGTCTCATGACGAAAACGTACCTGTGGGCACGTTTTCGCGAGTCGCGAAATACGTACCAGTGAGTACATATCGCTGCAGTTTCGCTCTGAAATGTCCACTGAGCGACGCCAAAAGCGTGTTCTTTTTTTTTTTTTTTTTTGCCGGAGCAGATAATAGGGTGAATGCGGTACGTTTTTATGACGTTGCTTTTTAGACGAATCGCCGCGGTTCTCGATTTGACATTTGCGCTCCGTTGCCTTTTAAAATAACTTCCCACCGACGCTACGCCTAAACCTACCCGATAGTGTTAACAAAAGCAAACGTGACGTAAGAAGCGTCAGTTTTTCAGCTCGTTTAGATCTCTCTTTGAGCTCTTTTTTTTGCCGTCAGTCGCCTTTCATGGGATTTGTACCCAGGCATGGGGGAGTCGACTCCTCGCCGTAAGTCCAACTCCGTATCGGCTGAGCTACCGAGCAAGCTTGGTCACGGCCCAAAAAAGCGAAACGCGTAGAGCCGGAAAGTCCAAAGTACGTTCGTTTACAAATCGGGCACTCCGGTCGGATGCGTTTTGAAGTCGTGACATGATATTGCGCGAGGAGACGCCAAAACGAGTCTTTACGAATCCATAATCCGACCCCGGCCGTCGTCGAAACCGTGCGTGAAAACGAGCAAAAGCGCTCATCGACGTTTTGCCGGCCGCTAGCGTTCGTTTCTGTCGGAAACTGCAGCGAGACGTACTCGCCGGTACGTAATTTTGTGTCTCGCGAAAACGTGCCCACTGGTACGTCTCTCCCATGAGACCAGGTTGGAATGATTCTGTGTGAATGCGATCAACGCATGATGTCCAAGCTACTGTCTGTTTGTGTGCGTTGCAGTGCAGCATGCATTAATTTAGAATGGTTATTAACTCACCTGTACAACAAGCTGTTTAAAACGTGCATTCTCCCATTCAATTTCAAGCATCCAGATGGTATAATGACGCATGTTAAAAGCATCTAATGTGAGAGTTTGAATATCATTTTGTGTGTCTTTTATAGCCGTACTGAAAGCAACAATTGACAATTCACCTCAGATCTTCAAAATAAATTAATGGAAACAAGAACGTTCAAACTGTCAATTCATTGTGAACGGACAAGTGTATTCTATGACAAAATCTTTTTAAGTACTCCATATGTATTTTCAGTAAAGTTAAAATGGTGTAATATTAATGAAATTGATTATGTACTTATCCATTTTGTTGCAAGTGCTGGGAGCTTGCTGAGAGAGCCTGCCCATGTGCTCTTCTGATTGGCTGTGATTTTTGATTGACTTTATCATGTCTCAGTTGCATTGAGTCTGGTGTGGACAAACTGTTTGTTGCTGTAATCTTATTGCATCGTGTCTGGTTAGAACACTATGTTATGCTGTTACACCCTCTATAGGACCAGCAACTAGTCAATGTCAAGCTTAAATTGTCATGGCAGAGCATTAAAATCAACACTACTTGTTGACTAGTTCGTGCAAACACTACCTTGTATCGATGATAATGATAAATAATCATACAAGCAGAGTAATTTCATGACAAACATTTAGTGAGTTAGTGATTGCCGTTCATGAATGAATGAATTCAAGGTTCTGAATGAATTCAAAACTTTCTCTTTGCCATAAGTGGCTCTTTTAATTTTAA
Organism: Megalobrama amblycephala; assembly: GCF_018812025.1. Taxonomy (NCBI): domain Eukaryota; kingdom Metazoa; phylum Chordata; class Actinopteri; order Cypriniformes; family Xenocyprididae; genus Megalobrama; species Megalobrama amblycephala. Next base: position 24,803,602 of record NC_063057.1, on the reverse strand, counting down.
CATGTGCCACTCAAACCAGCAACAGATAAAGGCGAAAATACATAGACCTAGTAGGAAATGTATATGAATCATAGTTGATTATCCTGACAGAAAGCTGGTTTGTTTCTCAGAGACGCGCAGAGATGGAGTGCAGCCATTTGATTTGCGATCATGCAGTGCTAAATCCATTCATTCGTGTTTCATATTGTGCAAGGTTTACATCAATTAAATATACAAATTGACCATTAGAACATGGTCATGATGTAGTATTTTAGTCGATATTACTCCTGTCAAAATTTCGGTGAGATACAGAGAGGCAACAAAAACACGGTTATTTGATTTGCGCTCATATCAGTCATAAAGTTCACATGCATTCGCTTCACACTCATATTATTGCGTTGTGATATTAGAGGTTTATGTATTGCACTATGATCCCCTAGCTCACCTGTTATTTAGCAAACATGAGAAGTGACTGTTTCAGTCTCAGCTGAATATTTATAGGCAGAATTATTTATTATTCGTTTTGAAGTTATTATCCGTGCCTTTCCGAATAAGGTATTTGGCTTCGGGCACACCCCTAATGCCACAGCACCTTAGAACTACTCTCATGCAGTTCTTTTAGTGTTTTAGTCTGATATAATTGCAGGAGGCCCATAGCATGCAGGACAGACCGGACCTGTCCAGTGGCGCTGTAGCTATGGCCGTGAGAGCAGTTGAGAACTTACAGGTCTTGGATGGGAGATGCGGATGACCCTGCCAGATGGCAGCATTTTGCGGGCATATCTGCACCGCAATTGCACACTCCACCTGAGTTATTTCCACGTACCCTTTGGTTGCCTCTTCATCAGGGGTAGGGAGAGTGGAGGAGGCAGCGGAGCAGTTTCTGCCAGAAAAAGATGCCTTCCATGACTTTATGGCTCAGACATGTGAGGCAGAGATAGTGGATGTCAGATGGGGTCAGGAAAGGACCACATCCAAAAAAACATGGGTGAAATGACATCTTTAAAAAGATACAACATCTCACCCATATTTACTCTTTTAGGGAAATTGCTCTTCAGATGTTGAAGCGCAGAAGGGAACAGCCACTGCATAATGCTCCATCACACTAACACAAGAACAGCTTCCTTGTTCTATAGACAAGTGGATCCAGCATTTTGCGAGCCTGAAACCGCTATTATTTGAAATCAGGTCCCAGAGTGGATAAATCTGAAAATGACACCCTTGCATTTTCGTGTGTACAGCCAATCCATATATTTTGTGAAATGATGATGTCATCACAAGGTTTATGCTCATGCTCCAAGTCTTCTTCTCCATTTATCTCTTTGGCAGAATTACAGCGCCACATACTGGTCTGGCATGTATATTACATTGTTTTGAGTTAGTTTCAGTGGTTTCATGTGTAGTTTTTCTCCAGACGATGCTGTGTTTACGGTTTAACAAGGAAAAAAAGATCGGATAGGGAAAGGTCTGTCTTTGTGTGGCAGTGGCCTCAGACAAGATCCCAATTAGTCAGTCTGACGTAACGTTGAACAAGACTGACTGATAGGAAACTTAGGCTACGTCCACACAAAGCCAGAGCTTATCCTATCCGATCTTTTTTTTCCCCTCATCTCAAGAAATATCTGTGTCCACACAAAACTACTGAAACCGATTAAAAAAGATGTAGTATACATGCCAGACCTGGTGCTGTAATTCTGTTAGCGGCGTCTGATTAGGGTCGACACGTGGGGTGATGACATCATCCTTTTACAAAATATACGGATTGGCTGTACACACGAAAACGCAAAGACGGTGTTTTCAGATTTATCCACTTTGAGACCCAGTTTAAAAAAAGTTTCACCTTCCGAAAACGCCGGATCCATGTGGACGAAACGCATATCCGATACAAAATTTGTGCATATACACAGAAACGCGCCTCTGTGTGGACGGGGCCCTAAATCCATTGTCTTTGCATCACTGGCTTTTAGAAAAAAGTAAACATACTTGTAAATGCTGTTTGACAAATACACTGCCTAACAATGTAACACCCAAACAAATCACCGTCCATCCTGCAGCTCCTGTGTAGTAGTGCTAATCTTTTGGCAGCGCTGGCAACCCACTCTAAATGCCATGAAATAAACATCTGCTTGATCGATCAATTTATTTTTAGAAATTCCTAATTTTGTATTTTATAAACTGAACAGGGGCAACAGTCTGGAAGCAAAAATAATTTTCCATACTCTGTTTTCTTTATTCCATACTTGTCCAGATCTGTACATTTTTTAATTTATTCTTAATCATTCCATAATTGTCCATACTTTTCCATACTGCACAGGAACTGTGCAAAGCCCACAATCAACCCTTTTTGTTGCATTTTAATATCAACAGCAATAATATACAGTATATAGTTTATTAGGAACACTTTACAATAAGGTCTCATTTGTTAACATTAGTTAATGCATTAACTAACATGAACTAACAATGAGCTATATATTTTACAGCATATATTAACGTGTGTTAATCTTAGTTAATAAAAATGTTCATGTTAGTTCACAGTGCATAAACTAATGTAAACACACTGGGGGAAAAAATGTACTTTTCTTCCTTAGATATTTTGTCTTGTTTTCAGTCCAAATATCTAAAAATTCTTCTTGATTTTTCTAGACAAGTAAAAAAAATATTTTGTTTTCAGGAAAAAAAAGATTAAGCGAGTTTGTAATTTCCAAGTACACACTAGCAAAAATTTTGCAGTGCAAATACTTTTAATCTTAAACTATGACAACTAATTAACTAATGTAGATAACTAATGATTCATTTTTTTTCTGACTTAAACCAATAAAATGACAGAAACAATGATCATGTAATGCACAGATGATGTTTTATAAACATATTCAATTAAATAAATTTCCTTAGGGTGGCAGTACAATTGTCATAGCATAACAGTTGAGAAGTCCATTAAATATGTATCAAATCCACTCTTTAAAATGTAAAAAAGTTTAAACTTGAGTGATAGTATTAGTTATGTAAATTTAATACATTTTCAAACTAAATTATATATTTTTATTTCTTCAACAGGGAACAATCTGTAGAACAGAACACTTACAACAGAAAAGACTGAAAAATGAATAATCTGTTTAAAAGACTTCAACTTGAAGGCAGGTGCCACAAACTGAGACCTGCAGATGTTCTTCAGATATCTGCACATTCATTACAGTCTCATGAATCTTGTGCTGAAGACGAGCTCATTCTGACTTTCCTACAAAAACTTCTGATGATGAACTACAGAGCAAGATACATTAAAACAAATGAGACCAATGAGGAAGAAATCATACAACAAGAAAACAATGAAGATGACTTTGACATTTTTGAAGAAATGTCTTTGTCTAAGAAAGGAACAAGTCAATCTGAGCGAATCCATCCAATGGATGTTCAGATGGCCGCATTTCATTGTGTTGATGGATTCCTGAAGCAGCTGATGGTGACTAAACTGTCCCAGTGTCAGTATGCTCTCCCTCTGCTTGTTCCTGATCCATTCACACGACAGATTGAGTTTCCTCTCTGGACATTTAGACAAATCAACAAGAGCTGGAAGTTGAGAAAAACCAAAAACAGTCAAATCCAGCCAATCTACAAGGCAGAAACTCCAACTGTATCTTTCTTCAGGTTTGGCTCCATGTCTTCATCCAAGTCTGAGCTGATGAACAGTCTGATCAGTGAGAAACACAACACATTCTTCCACAGAAACTGTCCAGGCAGCAGCAGAACCAGAGTACTGATGGATGGAGTGGTGGAGATCGCCTGGTTCTGCCCCTCTGGATCATATGATGATAAATTCAATGACTGTGTTGCATTCTGTAATCTACACGGTGATGCAGGAGACCATGAGAAACAGCTGCAGATTCTTACTGAAATGGCCTCAGTCATTGTTGTTCTTCTATCAAAACTGGACAGAAAGGACAGACATGCAGAAAATATTCAAATCTTGTCAAAGAACAGAAAGCCACTCATTTTCCTATTTACTGAGGAGGAATCTACATTAATTGAGACACGGAAAGGAAAATACAAGATAGGCCTGAAGGACAGAAATCAGTCAGATGTACACTGTAAAAAAAATCCCGTTGTTTCTACGGAAAAATACCGGCAGCTGTGGTTACCAGAACAATACTGTAAAAATGACATCCAACCGTAAACATACTTACGGAGTTACATGTGAATTTTACATTTTAAATATGTATATTTAACATTGGATTTCAGTAATTTCATTAACTGATATAATGTTAATTTACCAACCTAATGAAGTACTAATATCTGTTTTGTATCTTTATAATACACTGACAGTCACCAAACACAGTGGTGATAAGAGTCACATGATGAATCAAAGTTCATCAAAAGCAGCTTTTCCACAAGCTGAGGAGGACAACACTAACATATAGAAGGAGCACACAGTGTCATTCACACACACACTAAACACCATCATGGTAACATGCATGAAATTTTAAAAATGCAATAAACATTAATTTAACAACATTAGATGTAACATAAAACCCTAATGTACATAACTGATTAGAAAAAAATGAGAAAAACTAAGAAGAAATAGAGTTATTTCAACAAAAATATATCAAATGTGAAGTGTCACGCAGGGAATTGTGGGAATGTCAATTGACGGTTTTTCACTGTAAATTTTACAATGAATTGTTATTTTTCACTTTCAAAAACTGTGAATTTAACGGTATTTTACCGTAAAATTACATTAAATGTACCGTTAGATCTATTACAGTTATTCACCGTATATAGTACGGAAACTTTCTGTAAACCAATTAACAGTTTTTCACCGCAGCATTTTTACAGTCTTTTACTGTTAAAATCACGGTAATTTTTTACAGTGTATCTGATGAACTCAGAAGAGCTATAAATGATTGTTTATCAAAATCATATTCCACTTTCAGACTTGAAGATGTGTCCAAACACTCAGACATCAGAGTAGATGAGGAAGATGATGTAGACTGCAGGAGAGGAAGAGAAGCAGCACAACAAATGATTGATTTACTGGAGAAGAAAGATCTGACAGAAATCAAAGAATCATTTCTGCCTCTTCAGGGGAAACTGTGGCATCAGTGGTGTCAGAAGAACAAAGAACTACATCGACCCCGAGGAGATAAACCAGAAATGGACATCAGTATAAAACAAACAAGGATGAAGAAAATCCGTGAACAGCAGCATAATTATGATATCAGTCAGTTTATGAAACTGTTTATTAAAGAAATGAGCTCAGATAATGAACATAAGAAGATGTTTTTCCTCAAATGGCTTGGAATCCTGCTGGATGAATATACATCAGCTGACCTGTCTGCTCTACATCACAAATATGATGAGAAATGGTCAGAAGTTGTAAAACTAAAAGGAAAATGTGATAAATCTGTACTCAATGCTGAACAAACTGAACTTGAGAAAATATCTGAGAAACTTCGAGCAGCAACCTTTGGTTTGGAGCACATCATGCGAGAGATCGGTCAGATCTATGAATCATGTTCATCTGTGAAGAAGAACAAGAAAGACCTGCAGTTTCACTTCTCTTCTCTCCCGAGTCTTGCAGCAGAGATGATGATCTCTGGATTTCCACTGGAGCTGATGGATGGAGATGCTGCTCATGTTCCTGTGATCTGGATCTCTGCTGTTCTAGATCAACTTATCCAGAAACTGGGAGACCAGAGAGTCTTTGTGCTGTCAGTTTTAGGGCTCCAGAGCTCTGGGAAATCCACCATGCTGAATGCCATGTTTGGACTCCAGTTTGCCGTCAGTGCTGGCAGGTGCACCAGAGGAGCTTTCATGCAGCTGGTCAGAGTGTCAGATGAGATGAAAACACAGATGAACTTTGACTATATTCTGGTTGTTGATACTGAGGGTCTTCGTGCTCAGGAATTGGCTGGAAGATCAACCAGACATCATGACAATGAATTGGCCACATTTGTTGTTGGCATTGCAAATCTGACATTGATCAACATCTTTGGAGAAAACCCTTCTGAGATGCAGGACATTCTTCAGATTGTTGTTCAGGCCTTCATGAGGATGAAGAAGGTCAGACTGAATCCCAGCTGTGTGTTTGTGCATCAGAACGTTTCAGACGTCACAGCTGGGCAGAAAAACATGGAGGCAAGGAGACGACTGCAGGAGACACTGGATGAGATGACAAAACTTACTGCTGAAGAGGAACACTGTAAGATTGAATGTTTCAGTGATGTCATTAGATTTGATGTTCACAATGATGTGAAGTATTTTGCTCAGTTCTGGGAGGGCAGCCCACCCATGGCACCAACCAACCCAAACTACTGTGAGAATATTCAAGAACTAAAGAAAACTATCATGTCTCATGCCACAGAGTCAAATAGAATGGTGCTGAAAGACTTAAAAGATCGTATTAAAGATCTCTGGGAGGCTTTAGTGAATGAACAATTTGTCTTCAGCTTCAGAAATTCTCTGGAGATTTCAGCCTACAGGAAGCTGGAGGCAAAATACAACAAGTGGTCCTGGAGTCTTCGTGCTGCCATGATGGAAACTGAGAACAAACTTCACAACAAAATAGAAAATGAAGCAATTCATGAAGTTGAGGAAACTGATCTTCAAAGAGAACTGAAGAAGACAAGTGAAGAAGTGGAAAAATCAATGTCTGAATTCTTTGAGAAAGACAAAGATAAATATGTACTGATTCAGTGGAAAACATCATTTGAAATCAAAATCAAAGAGCTTCAGGAAAACATTGTGAGAGAAACAAAGAGGAAATTAAATGAAATTCTTCATCAGCGAGACCTGAAGAAAAAGATTGATGCTCAAAGGACACATCATGAAAACACTCTCATTGTCAAGAGCAAACAACTTGCCTTAAAACTCAAAGACAAAGCAAATGATGAAGAAACATTGAAGATGAAGTTTGATTTGTTTTGGAAACAGTGTGTGAAAAAGATCATGACAGACTCTTGTGTAATTAGAGACATTGACATATTGAGAGATGTGAGAGAGATCCTCATTGACATTTATCATTTCCAAGTACACCACAGAAAAGAGGATAGTATGTACAAAAATATTTTCTCTGTGCCGAGTTATTCTGAATATGTTATTTTCAGAAAGTTCACAAATAGTGGGACTGAAGAGACTTTAAAGGATGAAACATTAGAATCTGATGATACTCTGTCTCCAGAGGATGAAACTCAAATAAGATCATTAGTCACAGATGTTCAACAGCAGACAGACAAAATGATTCAGTCATTTAACATTTCAAAGATGGGCTACGACATCAGCTACATTCAACAACTCACAAACTACATCAAGATGAGAGTAAAAGAATATGAGGAAAAAACAGTGAAATATAAGTTCAAGAATGAATTCTTCATTGATTTGGTTTATTCCATCTGTATGACAGCAAATGAGATGATCACTGACCAACACAGACTGTTCAGAGATGCCAATGATCCTGTAATATATGTTGAGAAAAAGAAAGAAGAGTACTATAGTATTTTCCAGAAATACTGTCGTGGAGCTACATCAGCTGCCATTTTTGGAAATATCATCTGTCAGAAACTGAAAGAGCCCATTGAGCAGAGTGTCTACAAGAAGACTGCCAGAGATCTAACAGGTGAAATGAGATCAAACTGTGAATCATTGAATGGAAACAGATCAAATCTGGAGAAACACATCCTGAAGACACTGGCAGAAGAGGAGGATTTTGACAAATACATGAAGTACATTCATAATCCCAGAGATCACTTCAAGAGTTTCATCAGAGATGAAGTCAGTCGGTACATTACTGATAAGTTCAATGTCAATGTTTTACCCAAGATGAAGGAGAACATTAAACTCTTGTCACAGAAGATCATCAAAGCAGCACATGAATCTGCTGGATGTGTTAAAGTGAACAAAGATGTTGGTTTGTGGTTGAAGATTTTCACACAGCAGCTCTCAGATGTGCTGATCTTCTCTGAAAAAGACCTCAGCGGAGTCAAACATGATGATGTTGATGTGAAACTCCTAGAAGATGTGATACAAAAAAACGAACTTCCTGCTGTAATGTCTGAAATCTGCAGTAGGTTCAACAGAAACACATTTCCAGCCAATCTGGACTATAAGTCCAGACCAGATGAGCTTCTGATTGATCACTTCTGTCAGTGCTGTTGGGTTCAGTGTCCGTTCTGTAAAACCACCTGCACCAACACCATAGAAGAGCATGATGGAGATCACAGTGCTCCTTTCCATCGTGTTACTGGACTGAATGGGTGGTTTTACAGAGGAACAACATACTTGTCTATTGAAATCTGTACATCAGCAGTAGCAAGTAAACGATATTTTTATCACAGTGAATCATATATAACAGTTCCCTGGAAAAACTACAGAAGAGCAGGAGGAGATTATGCAGACTGGCGCATCACCCCTGATTTCTCTGAGCTGCCCTACTGGAAGTGGTTTGTGTGCAGATTCCAGAAAGATCTGGAAGAATACTACAGTAAAACATTTAGAAGAATTAGTAGGATACCAAGTGAATGGAAATATACAAAACCAGAAGCTTTAGAGAGTTTGGATCAATGCATCTAATTAAGATACAGAATGAGAGGCTTCCCAGCAATCAATAGCAGTCATTTCACCATCTCGGTTAAATATAGACCCGATATAGTCAGACAATGATGAACCCATTTCCAACCAAAATAACCTTGAATTTGGTTACATGTCGTTTTTACCAAGATAACTGTAAGATATTCCGTCTTGTAAGTAAAGTCAACAGTGTTTACAAGATATTTGGTTTTGTTTCTTTAACATGTTCTATGCGTAGTGGTCTAATTGATGACTAGTCTATTCTTGGGCTATGGTTAGATGTTTATAAAATTTTCACTGACATCCCAAATTTTGTCTTGTTTCAGCCTAGACGTCAGGGCTATGTTTAAAAGGCTATTAGACATCTCTTAAATGCAAAATTGCTTGCTTGGTTATGTCTCATCTCAGATTCTCTTCAGATCACAATAAAAAATGAGTTTCTGTTATAATCATCAGAGAGATTCTGAACTCATCTGCATTTCAGCCTCATTAGTTACACTAGAATAGGAATTAAAGACAAGATCCAATTTCTCACATGATTATCTGTGAAATGAGCTGAACCTAAAAAACAAACAAACAAACAAAAAAAACATTTTTCTAAACATACATGATAGACAAAGCTCAAAATATTTTATATATTTCTTTTTCAGTTTATTATTATACAAAACAATTTAATTTCATATGATAAACCAACAATGATTTAAGATAAGGATATTAATGATAGACTGTTGACTATATGATAGATGTGTGAATGTATAAATGTGGGGTGTTCACGACTGGTTACTCTAGAAGATTTTTGCTTGAAAACAAAACTGTAATTCTTAGCTATTTTACATACACTTATTATTTAGAGGAACATTTTTGAGATTTTTATTTTAGTAATTAAAATGATAAAAACACAAACATTGTTATGATTCCTAATCCTATTAAAAATATTTTATTAGCTAAGTAATTTCAGTGGCTTATGTGCAGAACTTTGATCTTCAGTAAGCCAAAATTTCTGTTCACAAAATAAATGTCCACATAAACATGATACAGTGAAGTTACACATCTGACTCTTATGATGAATATGTTGTCATATGGGATGTCCACCTCAAAAGAACAGAAGTGGCCATACTAATGATTCAGTGTAAATGAAAAATATGCATTGTTTTTCTAAAGATTTAAGCATCTCAAGTAAAGCATTAATCAAATCAATAAAATACATTGTATAAAACGTTTATTATGTAATACAGTGATCAATATGTTGAACGTTACATTTTCCTGTATAACAATGAAATCTTATTTGGAATAAAACAACTTACAAAAAATAACACCCATTCCTTGTCTTTTTGAAGTTCAAAATAAGTAGTTTTTTTGCATTTTTTTTCCATTAATTACCCACTGTCCCAAATGGCACCCTTAACACTCGCAGTCCTCTGAGTCAGTTTCATAACGTAATGCCGGGGTAGAAATCTGATGCGACACAAACTTTACCCTTGTCACAGTTTTATTTTATTAATGTATTTGTCTTTTTTTTTTAGTCAATGTTTCCCCTGACTGCAATTGTAATTTTTTAAACATACACGCACACACACACACACACACACACACACACACATATGTCTTATGGGGATTTTCCATAGGTGTAATGGTTGTAGCATATGCACACTTATCAGGACATTCAATAAAATCTGGAATCTTAAGGATGCTTCTCGCATGCTGGACTGTGTTGTAATCTGATCTCGGCTCCGGCCGGTCCAGAGAAAAACAGACACTCTGACATCTTTGTTACCCTCTGAGGTAAAACAGAGGGCCCAAAAACCCAGCAAGCAAACTGACGCAAGTACCATTTCTGAATTTTAGATAATGAAACTGATTTCTGTGCTGGCTTTCAAGGACTGTTAGGTTTTCTACTTGCCTTCTCTCTTTCCTTTCCGTATAACCTCTGTAGTCGTAGTTTGCATATATTAAACACATTATTCATGCTCGATTGTTCTTTTTGTTCATTTCAACCAAAACCAGGTCACTTTAATGTTCTTCAATCCCTTTAGGCTTTGATGCTATAATAGGAATTGTTCTCGTGGCCAGAGAACAACTCCGCTTATAACATTCTAGGAGGAGCTGGGTTTGTTGGACGAACATAGTTTCTCTAAATAATTATTAAACAAGAACTAATCATATATGTGATTGATTATAATTTGTTGTAATTAATTCACAGTATATGTTTAATTCCCCCTTGGGTCGATATATGCGTCATAATTGATCATAAAGCTTTATGATTTATTAGAATTCATATATATATAACCCATAAATTGATTAATAACTGTACAAACCACTACATGGTTTTTATACTGTACAATCTGTATATTCTCTCCCCCTTCACTATCTACCCCTCAACCTTCCCATCACACAAAACTGTCTGCATTTCTGCATTTTCAACATAATTCTGAATGATTTATATTTATACTTTTATTCAATCTGATGAACAATTTACAATATGAATATGAAAGCACCTTTATTACTCTGTTTATTCCAGATTCAGAACACTGTGTGTCTGATCTAGATGTGTAACTTCTAGATGACAATGAAAAACATGAATTAAAAATGAATACGAATGTGATGAAGTGAGATTTGATGAGTGTGTGTGTGAAGATCAGAAAGAGGATTTACAGAGTGACTCTATCCTTTAATATCACACAGAGACACTGAGGAATAATAATAAACTCTAAATCCAGCACAGAGGGGTTCAGTGAATGTGGTGTTGAGTGTGTGTAAGTGTGTGAGTGTTTGTGTGTCAGAGACGCTGTAGAAGGACAGAGTGCCAGCTGACACGTCCACATACACTCCTACTCTCTTAGAGGATGAACGCACAGCAGGTATAACAGTTCTGTTCTTTTTGTGACGGACAGTAAATTCTCCAGCAGAGCAGGACAGACTCCAGGATTTGTCATTCATTCCAAACTCGCAGTCATCAATCTCTCCTTTCCTGTTGATTCCTTTATATGTCACTGATATTCCAGCATTATCTTTGCTCCCTTCAGCCTCCCAGTAACAGCGTACAGTCAGTCTCTCTCTACACAGAACCTGAGGATGATCAAATCTCTCTGGATGATCAGGATACGGCTGATCCTTATACACATGCGTCACCTTCCTGTTCCCATCAGACAGAACAAGTTCAGGGTGTGCTGTGTTTGGATCCAGTGTGAGATCACAGGCATCTGAACACAAGAAGAGAGAAACATCAAGAACAACAACAGTGAAGATGTGTGTGTGTGTTTACAGCTTTGACAAAATGTCCTCCAGATTCACAAATGTCCTCACTAATCCAGTGAAAGCTGTTGAACAGAGACTAGAGATTCAGATCTCACTAGCAGTGCCGGTCCTAGACTTCTGGAGCCCTAAACAAAACTGTGTGAAAAAGCTGTCAGGCCTGAAACAGAGCAGACTAGTGTTGTCAAAAATACCAAAGCGACACTTAAATGTGAAGGCGTAATGATAGCAGCTTCTGCAGTAGCGGCTCGGTTCATTCCTGCTGACAGACGATCCTGTGTGTGTGTGAAGAGCCTCAACGGTTTCTATTTACTGTGTGTTTCTGCAGTGTTGATCATTGTAGCCAATCACAGACATGTTTGTTGATCATGTGAACACAACGGCCAATCAGAGGTGTTTAGTCAGAATCAGCTCAATACTCAAGAGTAGAGCTGCAACTAACGATTATTATTATTATTATTTTTTTTTTTTTTATTAATCTAGTGTTCTTTTTTTTGATTAGCTAATGAATCCTTTGGATAACTTTACAAAAAATTATAAGTACAACTTCTAATATAATATTTCAACTTTTATTAAAGTTTTTCCAAAAAATATTTCAATGTGGTTGAAGTTTTTACAGTATACATCATGTTGAGTATGCTATCGGTAAGTGTAACGGCCATCTGGGGCGTGCAAACAGTGACATCCTTTTTTATGAAAGAAATCTTGTACACAGCTTTGCCTCTTCCTGAGAAAAAACAAACACAATAATTAACATTAGGAACACATTTAAACATGAAATCTATGAATGCTAACAATATATAAACTGTACTGTATTTCAAAGAGGGTAGTAAATCTGCATATTTTTTAAATTAACTGAATGTGATTAATTACGATGTTTAATATGATTACTTTGATTACAATATTAATTGTATTTCAGAGAGTGTAGTGAATTTGTCATTTTATTATGAAATACAGAAAGCATTTTAAACTCTTTTTAACTAATGAGATAATTCGTTATTAATCACATACTTAGGATTATGTTTTATTTAATTGGCTTGTGCCAAAAGTAAACAAAAATGCATTAGTAGCCTATTTATCTATGTTCACATACACTACTAGATTACAGTGTACTGTTAATGTAAATCTAGTACTTAATTTTAAGTCTGCGTGTGCATAAACAACTTCTAACAACCAGTAAATGTTAATTAAAAGTTAAAGTTTGCTTTATTTTCGCCAAAGTAATCTATACAGTAATATATGTTTACAGTTTATACCATTAGCGATTAGCATTACCATTATTACCTAGCATATATGAATTAATTCTTGACCAAAACACAGCAGGTAAGAACGCAATAATTACTCCCAAAACTAACTGTAATAATAAATACTTACACAGATGGCTCGTCCTTTTGAGGTCAGAGAGCGCCAGGATGTTTTCTTCTGAGGTTCTTGTGCATCGCAGTTGTGCTGCCGTGGTACGCCATTTCGGTTTTGCAAAGGGAACAAAGGACCATTTTATTTGGCCTCTGTTTAAAGTATTCCCATACTTTGGATAATCGTGGTCTAGGTTTTTGTGATAGAATGGAACTTTCTCCATTCCCAGGAGCAGAAGCCGCCATTACGCGAGATGAATGTAAACAGTGTGACGCGTCGACATATTTCACGCACATCGACGTATTTCCGTAGTCAACGTAATCGATGCCATTGACGCGTCGTTGCAGCACTACTCCAATGTTTGTTCAGCGTGAGCTCTGCCCTCTCCAATGGTTTCTCTATAACCAACTGTAGTGAGTGACAAATAATATAATTCAAAAGTATGTATGTATTAGATAACAGATTGATAGAAAATCATTAAACTCTTAACAATTTGGGCAATTTAAATGTATATGGAACAATTTTGCGAATCAGAAAATCACAGGAACGGCTACTGGAGATAGTGATTATTCACTGAAGAACACAGGAGTCAATAATAAATTAAGTACTTTACTCCAAATAATAATTTACCCAATTTTAGTTGTAGGCCTTTTAAAAAGAAAAATAACAACAATTAAATCACAGTAAAACAATAAGAAACAACAAATAAATGATAATTTTCCAATATTGAAGAATTAGAAAACTCTACAAATATACTCAGGTATCAAAAAAGAAAAAAGAAAAAAGATAACCCTCTTTTCCCTTAAAGAAAATACTTTGAAGGCAAAACAGTTCGGTTCAAACAGTCACTGATATCAGATTTTTTTCACAATCACTTATCTCGAGTCCAGCGATACATCTGTTAATTCACAGTTCCTTCCAAGAAAAGAAAAACATCCTTCCTTTAGCAAAGAATGAAAACTCAGTCTCAGTCTCTGTTGTCCTCTTGATAATCTTCTCCTAGTATTCGACTGGGTAGCTCGCCATCAATGGAATTTTCCGGTGAATTCAAAAAACCTGACCTATTGAAAGTCATAATATATTTATGTGTGTTAAATATCCCTCAGGTAAGTAATTTCCTTCTATTACAATCAACATTCACATAATGAAAATGTTTACAATGATTTTACATGAATCTCTCTTTTTTCAGGCTCACGTGCATCACGTTTCAAAGCCACGTGAACTACAGCTCTGCGTGAGACTAATCAACTCAACGATTCAACTTATACATTGCAAAAACACATAAAAATAACACATACATCTCACAGTATCAATAAACGTTTGAATTCACAATTGTCTTATGCTTATTGTAAAATAAACAGCAAATAAACAACAAACTCACCACATCCAGTATTTCCACACAGTAATACGTCAATATTGAGATCCTCACAAACACAAAATTAACTGGATTTTCTCAGTACAACCGCTTCTCCATGAAATCCAAAAGGTTTTTGAACAAAAACAGCTATTTACATCTGTGTTTTCTCTTTTAGAGAATTACTCTAGATTAATGCTCTGATCCGTTTGTGAGCTTGCGCTGCTTCTGATGACTAAAAACAGGGCAGAGTCTTCTCTCATTGGTCAGATCTCTAATACATCTTATTCAAACTATTCCTCTTTCACATTTATTCATTTTTTTCCTTTGCACACTATTTGTCAGTAAACAATCATGTAGCTATACATTTTTAATTATTTAAACTATATGCAATTATTATTAATCCTGAAATTAAGTCAGGGTTACATCTTCCCCTCCTAACTGTGTACGTCCTTGAAACACGAGTTAAGGTAGTACAACCCTCACACAATCTGCGTTTGAGATGTTTCAATAAACTCGCTAGGGTTTGCAATACCACTCAAGGCAGTTACAAAAGCACTATTTAATCCTTGTAACAAAGATTGGGCTACTTGGATCAAGGGATTTCCAAGTAAGTATCCTAGGTTTTGTCCTTTCCCTAGTTGAACGTCTGCACTCAGTTTCTGCAACAATGTTGCCTTCACTTGAAGGACAGGTATTCTCAGCACTCTCTTCTCCAATATTGTCTCCTCCATTAATATTTTCTGTCTCAGGAGTATGGGTTGACTCAGTGGATGCTGCAACATCAGGAAAGTTTTCAGCAGAATCTTTCACAGGTGAGTGTTCTTCAACCATTTCAGTTGATTGAATTTCTTCTGTGTCACCTACAGGTAAAGAGCTTCCTGGAGTCACAGCAGGTAAAATATCCCTTTGTCTAGGAAGGTCATAATAAGATATGAACCTTGTTTCCTTGAATGGACAATTTCGGAAAACAGAATCAGAGGTTTCATCATACATTTCTGAATTAACAGCCAACTCCTCTTGCTTTTGTTCACCAAGACTCAACCTAGTCCTAGGCTTTGAGACAGTCTTCGGGACAATAGAATCCACGGTTTCAGGAACAGGCAAAAATCCACAAGGAAGTAGTAAGTCTCTATGCAGAGTATGAACTGGACCATCCTTCTTCTCTGGACGAATCGTATGGATGGGTAAATTGTCTGCTCGCTTTGTCACTATATAGACTTCAGACTCCCACTTATCAGCGAGTTTATGTTTCCCATGAATCCTGACATTTCGCACCAACACACAGTCTCCCACCTCTAGGGCAGACTCAGTCACACGCTTATCAAAGCAAACTTTGTTCCTTTCCGCAAGCTTCAGCGCATTGCGTGTGGCAACTTCATAGCTCTCTTTTAAGTGTGACCTCAAGTGCTGCACATACTGGGAATGTGATGTCTGTGAAATTCCTTCTCTAGGCAACCCAAATGCTAGATCAAGTGGCAACCGAGGTTGTCGCCCAAACATTAATTCATACGGAGAAAATCCTGTACTCTAATGCTTAGTACAGTTATACACATAAACTAAGGGTTTGACAAATTCCTTCCAATGACTCTTATCTTTCTCCTCCAGAGTTCCCAGCATACCCAAAAGTGTGCGATTAAATCGCTCCACTGGATTCCCTCGAGGGTGATAAGGTGTAGTGCGAATTTTCTGAATTCCACCTATTGCACAAAGCTCTTTGATCGTATGCGACTCAAAGTCTGGTCCTTGATCACTGTGCAAGCATTCTGGGAAACCATAATGCATGATAAACTGATCCCATAGGTTTATTGCAACAGTCCTGGCTTTTTGATTGGGTGTCGATATAGCAACAGCATATTTAGTAAAAAAAGTCTGTAATCACAAGGATATCCCGAGTGTTACTTTTATCAGGCTCAAGGGAAAGGAAGTCCGTGCAGACAAGTTCAAGCGGTCGTGATGCTCGAATATTCACCAATGGTGCAGCTTTCTGGGGTAAGGCTTTCCTCCGCACACAGCGATTACTGGTCTTTATTTTGTGTTCTACCTCAGAACCCATTCTCGGCCAACAAAACGACGCTCTGACCACATCCAGGGTCCTCTCTATGCCCATATGACCCATCTTAGTTTATGGCAAAGGATCTGAGTTCCTTAGGCAACACCAACTGATGAGTGATAGAATCTCCATCCTGTCGCCTTCTGTACAAGACTCCTTCTTTCACCTCTAGGCGACCCCACTCTCGCAGGTAAAAAGGGAATTCAAGAATAACAACAGGCGGAGTTTTCTCACCAGATTCCAGGTATATTAGCACTTCCCTAATAACTGGATCGGATCTCTGCTTGTCAGCTAGCTCTTCTTTTGTCAAGTGAGGTATAGCTGATGACCCACTTAGAACATCCTCTTGCACATAACAGTACGGTACCGCATCAGGATGAATAGCAAGCGACATCACCAAAGAGTAAGCAGGATCGTTGCTCTGCTGTACCAGATCCTCAATCCTTTCCATTTCCTTTGTTGCCTTTGTTGACAATTGATCATCAGATAACTCTCTCCGTGCGGTCGTCTGGACAAACTGTCCACATCCACATTTTGCTTACCAGTGCGGTACTGGAGTGTAAATGAGAACATGGATAAAGCAGCAAGCCATCGGTAGCTGACAGCATCCAACTTGGCTGTCGTCAACAGGTAAGTCAATGGGTTGCTGTCAGTAACAACCGTAAATGAACTGCTGTAAAGGTAGTCATGGAATTCTCCATTACCGCCCACTTGAGTGCTAAAAATTGAAGTTTGTGAGCTGGGTAACGAGATTCACTCTGAGATAGCCCCCTGCTGGCAAAAGCAATGACTCGTTGCTGCCCGTCCTGTTCCTGATACAGCGCAGCCCCCAATCCTGAGGTGCTAGCATCAGTGTGAAGAATATAAGGAAGCTTAGGGTTGGCAAAACCCAAAACAGGAGCAGTAGAGAGCTTGGTGATCAAGGTTTCAAACGCTGTTTGACAAGAAGGGGTCCAACGACCACCAAATGGCTCTTTGGGGTTGTGGTACTGATCTTCTTTACAGAGCTTTTTGCCACTTTTTCTCAATAGAGGATATCCAGAGGTCAGTTCATTCAAGAGCTTCACAATCTGAGGATAGTCCTTTATAAATCTCTGGTAGTAACCAGAAAACCCTAAAAACGACCTTACTCTTTAAGGGTTTTAAGACGTGGCCAGGTCTTTATGGCCTCAATCTTCTCAGGGTCAGTTTCTACTATACGCTCAGACACAAGGTGACCCAAGTACTTCACAGAAGTTTGGAAAAACCGACACTTCTCTGGTGAAAGCTTCAACCCGTATTCCCTCAAACAAGTAAGCACTTGTAGTGACCGGCTTGGTGTGTTCCTGCCTTTACACCTGCACTCAGTCATTTACATGTGATCAGTGTGGAAAGAGTTTCATATTTAAAGGGGACCTTAAGGTCCACATGAGGATTCACTGGAAAGAGAACTGTTTTAGAAGTCGTCACTGTGGAAAGAGCAGAGGTGTAAAGAGTACCTGAAAACAATTCTTGAATAAAAGTACACATACTTTACAACAAAATGACTCTGTTACAAGTTATAAGTGAACAATTCTAAGACAACTTGAGTAAAAGTCTTGGAATATCTGATTTTAACTGTACTTAAGTATTTTACTTTCCACTTTTCCAGAGCTTTACATGCCCATTTTCACAAAGATTTTGAGCTTTGAGGTATGAACAACCAGGGGAAAACAGGGGGCGTTTCATGACCATTTAACAATGGACAAATTTATATACATATTTCCTCCCCCCACTCTCTGACCTCCTGAAGGCTGCTGTGTAATTTGCACCCTGACAAAGACACGTTGGGGGAAGCATTTCAATAACCCTATGAATGCATATAAAAATGCAGAATCAAATCAAATTAATTGAATCGCATCAAATTTTAATGTAAATCGTCTTGAAGAGAATCGTTCTGAATTTGCAAAAATCATTCATGAACAAATTGAACACCTATGAATTGTGAACTGAATCGATTCGCTGTCTACCCCAAGATTCACAGCTCTAATATTCACCCTTTAAGACACTTTTAATAATATTTTTAATAAAGATTTTGTTAGCATATTGCGTAGTTGTGCTTGGAGTCAATTGTTCTATTGTGTTTAATTGTGTGACATAATTTTAGGCCAGGCTTTCATACAAAGAAATTGAGCACATGCAAAAACGAGAGAGGACCAATGAAATATTAATAACTGATAATGTTTCAATTCAATGTATGCTCTCAACCTCAAATTGCTAGTTTTGTGGTGAACAATTAATCCGTGCAAGTCAATCCACACAAAAAAATTAGTTTGGCTTCGTAATATTTAATCAATCTGAAAATGCTCCTCCCCTCTGCAACAGTGCCTCTTCTCTATTGACATCAGTTTGACGGCTTGGGTTGGAAACGCTTAAACCACTCCCCTCCGACCGTTAGTCTGCTATGAGCAAGAGATGGAGAGGAGGAGTGCTGAAGTAAAACCCTCTATTCAATATTCCATTTCACTTGGAAATACGTCACAACATTGGAAATACGTTACGCTAAAATTTGACTCGGCTCTATACATACGGCCCCTTATGGCACCAGAAAATAAATATCTATGTGAAATTAAGGCTATATTCACATTGCAGCTGATTTTCTGCTCAAAAGAAGTTTTTGTTGTGTTTTTTTTTTGGGTGAGGCTGTTGAGACAACCTTTAAATGTATAGATGCTCATCTTCCACAAGACTCCATCCTGGATTAATCATCACAAGTGATTTATCCATTCTCACTTGATTTCTTTACCTCTCTATTTTTCAGGCTTTTCATCCACACTTGCTCTTTTCACATTCCTCCTGTATTTTGTTTCTCAGTAGAGTCTCAGTAGTGTCTTGTTTAGTTCCTTGTTCATCCCTTTGTATTTATGATATATGATGACGCCAGTATGTTTGTTGGGATGTCGTCAGGCTTTGGAGTTTCCTTGTTTTATGTCATTTTGTACCTGTTCAGCTCTGGGGCCACTCTTGACGCTTTTCTGCCAATTGCTAACTCCATGTTGTGTTAGGATCGTCAAACTGTTATTAGCACTGGATGTCTTTATTGATGTTGGCCCCCCTGGACTCAGGTCATCGTGGCTTCACTCATCCTGCGTTTTTACTTTAGGTTCCTATGGAGCTGCTTCTGCAAGGTTTTTTTTTCCAGCAAAGAAAGAAAGATTTTTAGAAATGTGGAAAACAAGGAGATTTTTTTATTAAATCTAAAGTCCTGTTTACACCTGGTATTAAGATGCATTTTGGTCAATCGGATCATTAGTAGAGGGAGACAGATAACTGTTTACACCTCTGGGGCCTGATGAATAAATGTTGCGTACGCACAAAAAAGGCATTAAAGTGTGGGTACGCATTTTCCATGCATATATATCGGGATTTATAAAAAATAAGCTTGGCATCAGGCCCGGATTGGCTAATCGGGAGCACCGGGAAAATTCCCGGTGGGCCGGTATGTTTTTTTTGGCCGCGAGGGCTGTTGTTGTCATGGCACAGGGTCGAAATATATATATTTTTTTATTATTATTATTTTACCACAGCCCCACTCTTTTTTGTTTAATATTTTCTCGCAGAGTGCAGCCTGCAAGATAGTGATGACGTGATTATCTTTTGACTCCCTGGCCCTGCCCCCGACACGGCACCTTGCAAGTTGCTCAAAATAAAAAAGTCAGATAAAAATGGATAACAGAAAGCGCAAAGGCGGCGCTGAAAAGGCCAGAATAAAAAAGAAGCTTTGGAAACTGACGCGGCCAAATGTTCCGTGCAAAACAACGTTGTCTGCAAACCACTGTTCATGTATCAAACTTTTTCTTGTAGCTCTTCAGCAGCAGCCGCCTCTAGTCCAGTTTGCTGCTAACAGTGAAGAGGCCCAATAACGTTACCAAGCTCCAGTCATGAGCCCAACACACCAGAATGGGAAGGTAGGATTGTCATTCAGAAGAATTAATAGTAATGAAGAGCCTTGCTCAATGAAACATGCCCTGAGATAATTAATGACACCTGATGATTCAGCAATACATTAATGAAACTGACTTGACTTGATTTGAAAGCTTTGTAAAAAGGGGATATTTGTGGTGAGAAATAAATGTAAAAAAATTAATTTAGTGTCAGAAACAGAGCCAGGACCCGGTTGTGAAGAGACTAATGCTCTCACTATGAAAGACACAGGTAAGCTGCTGTTGTACCATAGTGTGTGAATAAGCAAACATTATCACTGAAAAAAAAAAAAAAAAAATGTTTTTCTTACTTGTTTCCAGTTCAAATATCTAAATTAAAATTTAAAAAATAAGTGATTTAGTTTTTTTGTTGTTGCTAAAAACAAGCTAAATTTAAAACAATTATTTTTCTTACCCCATTGGCAGATAATGTAGCTTGTTTTAAGCAAAAAATCACTTGATAAAGGCTTTTTTTGGTGGTAGGGTTAGTGGACAGGAAATAAGTAAGAATTGACATAACTTAATATAAGGATAATAATTTACCTCATCAGAAACCTCGCTGTCGTTCATTAAAGTGCTAAAACTTTCCACTTGGATTTTATATGGCCCCACACTTCCTACAGTGAACGTTGGCCGCTTATTTTGGAGACACCTTAATACCTTAACATCTACAAAGATGAAGAATAAGTCATAAATTACACATATTGAAAGCACATTGGGTTTTCATTAACAATAATTATTAATAAAAATAACATTAAAAAAACCTGTTAAAAAATGCCCATCTGATAACATTGCAAAGGTCTGTTTATGACAATTCCAAAAAAATAAAAATAAAAAAATAGATTACAGTAGGTGGCCATCCAAAACGGTGTTTCTACCGCCAAAAACAATTGAGTTTAGTTCTAAAAAAAGCAAAGGCTAGTAAATAATCTGAGACGGGGCCCATCTGTTAGGTAAGAACGATGGAAGACCAGGGCGGGATGTAGTTAACAGTCTTTAATGAGAAAAGTAAATTGTCCTCACTGAGTAATTAGAACATAAATCACAGGCATTAAACAGAGCCAGAATGGAAACAGCAGACGACTGGATCAAAGAAAATCAGCATAAACTTCCACGAGGACAGAGGCAGGGACCCCGAGATGCATTCAGCCAGTCAGTGATAGTGAAGACAGCAGTCAGGGTGAACAGCCAAGGACGAGCGCAGAACAGGTACTCTGCAAACAGGCACAGCTGGATAATACACAGTCCAATGGCAGTATAACTCACAGCAGAAATAATGACTTCACTTTCCACAGATAAGACAGGACAGGACAGGACAGGAGAACAGACATTTCTCACGAGAGGTCATTGAATAATCCGACAACAAGACAGGGCTAGGAAGAGGGAATAAGAAGCAGAGACAATCAAGAGGAAAAAGGGGACAGGTGAGGAGAAGGGAACGAAAGGGGAACCAGCTGAAAGAGATAATGAGCGGAGAAGAGGAAGTGTGTGCGTGAGTGACCACAAGAGGGAGACAGAGAAAGAGGAGAAGAAGCCAGGATCATGACAGTACCCCTCTCTCAACAACCGCCCCCTGGCGCTCCTGAGGCCAACTGGTGAGACCGGAGGAAATCATCGATGAGTGAAGGATCCAGGATGTCCTGGGAGGGAACCCAGCTTCTCTCCTCAGGACCATACCCCTCCCAGTCGACAAGATACTGACGGCCGCGTCCCCGACGGCGCATGTCGAGAATCCGGCGAACCCTGTAGATAGGGGTATCATCGACAAGACTAGGGATGCGGACCGGGCGAGAAGAGGGACGGATGACTGGTTTGATGCAAGAGACATGAAACACGGGATGAACCCGGCGTAAATTAGGCGGAAGGAGAAGCTTTAGGCGACAGGATTTATGACCTTTACAATGCGGAATGGTCCAACAAAGCGGGGAGACAATTTACGTGATTCGGACCGGAGAGGTAAATTTGAAGTGGATAACCACACTCTTTGACTGCAAACGTAGCGAGGACTTCTAATTCTGCGCCTATTGGCCGTAACGGTCATGCGTCTTCTAGCTCGACAGAGAGCAGATCGCACTCTCCTCCAGGTGTGTTTGCAACGGCTAATAAAAGCTTGCACTGACGGAACATTAGATTCAGAGTCTTGGGACTCAAATAACGGAGGTTGATAGCCGAGACAGCAATGGAAGGGCGAAAGACCGGTGGTAGAGGAAGGAAGCGAATTATGGGCGTATTCGGCCCAGGATAGTTGTTGTGACCAGGACGCAGGATTCCGATGGGTGAGACTGCGAAGCATACGGGCGACAATCTGATTTGTCCGTTCTGCTTGACCGTTCGTTTGGGGATGGAACCCGGACGAAAGGCTAACGGATGCCCCAATGAGGCGACAAAACTCCTTCCAGAATTGAGAAGAAAATTGAGGGCCTCTATCAGACACAATATCAGTTGGTAAACCATGTAGCTTAAAAACATGATCAACCATGATCTGGGCGGTCTCCTTGGCAGAGGGGAGTTTAGCGAGTGGAATAAAATGGGCCGACTTAGAAAAACGATCTACCACGGTCAGAATAACGGTGTTACCCTCCGAGAGAGGAAGTCCGGTGATAAAGTCGAGAGCTAAGTGAGACCACGGTCGTGTAGGAACCGGTAACGGACGAAGTAGACCGGCCGGAGGGGAATTGCCAGCCTTAGTCTGCGCGCACGTATCGCAGGAGGCAATAAACCGTCGCACGTCTCGTTCCAAAGAAGACCACCAAAAGCGCTGACGGATAAAAGCGAGGGTGCCCCGGACTCCGGGATGGGCAGTCAATTTAGAGGTGTGTCCCCATTGAAGGACAGCTCGACGCGCGGATACAGGAACAAAAAGGAGCCCCTTAGGACAGTTGTGCGGGACTATGACTCGAGAAAGAGAACGCTTAACCAGCTTCTCTATTCCCCAGACGGTCGTGCCAACAATATGACCCGGGGGAATAATCTCCTCGGGCTCAGAAGAAGAAGAGGAGTCAAAAAGACGAGATAGCGCGTCAGGCTTGACATTCTTGGTACCCGGGCGATACGAGATGGAAAAATCGAAACGGGTAAAGAATAGAGCCCAGCGGGCTTGACGAGCGCTTAGTCTCTTGGCCTTGCGGATATATTCTAGGTTTCGGTGATCTGTCCAGACAATAAAGGAACGGGAGCTCCCTCAAGCCACTGTCGCCATTCGCCTAACGCTAGACGGATGGCGAGCAGTTCGCGGTTGCCCACGTCGTAATTGCGCTCAGCAGGAGAAAGACGGTGAGAGAAAAAAGCGCAGGGGTGTATCTTTCCGTCAGCGGCGGACCGCTGGGAAAGAACAGCCCCGACCCCCACTTCAGAGGCATCGACCTCGACTACAAATTGCTTAGTGAAGTCAGGAGTAAGGAGGATAGGCGCGGTAGTAAAAAGAGACTTGAGAACGTCAAACGCTGTCTGCGCAGATTTTGACCACCTAAACTGGGACTTGACTGAGGTCAGAGTTGTAAGAGGAGCGGCTACTTGACTGAAATTTCGTATAAAACGACGATAAAAATTTGCAAACCCGAGAAAACGTTGTAGCGCGAGGCGAGTGTCGGGCACGGGCCAATCAGTGACCGCCTGGACCTTGGCCGGGTCCATACCGATCCCTTCTGCCAAGATGACTGAACCTAGAAACGTAACTGAGGGGGTGTGGAAAGAACATTTCTCGGCCTTTACATAAAGTCGATTCTCCAGTAGACGCTGGAGGACACGACGAACATGTTGGACGTGCACCTGGAGTGATGGCGAAAAGATCAAAATGTCGTCGAGGTAGACGAACACAAAGACGTTGAGCATGTCCCGTAGGACGTCATTGACTAAGGCTTGAAAGACCGTGGGGGCGTTTACCAATCCGAAGGGAAGAACCCGGTATTCAAAGTGCCCTAGGGGCGTGTTAAATGCGGTCTTCCATTCATCCCCCTCCTTTATGCGCACTAGGTGATAGGCGTTGCGTAAATCGAGCTTTGTGAAAATCTTAGCTCCCTGCAAGACTTCGAAGGCAGATGACATCAGTGGTAAAGGATAACGATTCTTGACAGTGATATCATTTAAACCCCGATAGTCTATGCAGGGACGCAGGGAGCCGTCTTTCTTCTTAACAAAGAAAAAACCGGCTCCCGCTGGAGACGAGGAAGGAACGATGGTACCGGTGTTGAGCGAATCAGAAAGGTGTCTCTCGAGCGCCTCCCGTTCGGGAGCGGATAATGAGTATAGTCTTCCCCGGGGGGGCGTTGTACCTGGGAGAAGATCTATACTGCAGTCATACGGGCGATGGGGGGGAGAGAAGTGGCCCGGGAACGACTGAAGACCTCCCGCAAATCGTGATACTCCTCCGGAACTCCAGACAAATCACCTGGCTCTTCCTGAAAAAGAGTTACGGACGAGACAGGGGGCACAGCAGAAGACAGACAATCAACATGACAAGACACTTTCCAGGATAGAATAGAGCCCTCCGCCCAGTTAATCTGGGGGTTGTGGAGAACTAACCACGGGTGGCCTAAAACCACTTGGAGAAAAAGGGGAATGAAAAATTAAAAAAGAAATGGTCTCTCTATGATTTCCTGAAACAGTGAGAGTCAATGGGGAAGTCCTTCTCTGTACCCTAGGAAGGGAACTGCCATCTAGGGCGAACAGGGGGGTGGAGTCTTGTAAATCTAAGAGGGGAATACCTTGTTCCAAAGCCCAAGTCTCGTCAACGAAGTTCCCCTCTGCCCCCGAATCAAGCAATGCAGAGCAGGAAACTGACGATCCCGGCCAGCGGAGGTGTACGGGAAGGGAAGTGCAGGACTTAGATGGAGAGACCCATGATGTAGCGCTCACCAGCAACCCTCCGCCTACTGACGAGCGCTGGCTTTTACTGGGCACCTAGAGACAAAATGATCAGCGGCAGCACAGTACATGCAAAGGCGATTCATAATCCTGCGTTGGCGTTCCCGTGTAGATATACGAAGCCCCCCTAGCTGCATCGGCTCGGGATCAGCAGCAGATGACAGAGGTGGCTGGGTCGCCGTGGAAGCGGGAAGTAACGAAGCCTCCATTCTGCGAGCCCTTCGTCGCATGTCAAAGCGTCTCTCGATGCGGAGAGCCAGCTCGACAAGGGAATCAAAACTGTTAGGAACCTCTCGGACAAAGACCTCTTCCTTAATCTCGGAGTTCAGGCCCTCAAGAAAGCGGGCGATGAGTGCCGGATCATTCCAGCCGTTGTGGCCAGGGTACGGAACTCAATTGAAAAATCAGTGACTGACCTCTTTCCCTGGCGCAAGGTGGATAGGAGGCGGGATGCTTCGTGACCGTGTGCAGACCGGTCAAAGACTCGGATCATCTCCTCCTTAAAAAGAGAAAACTTGAAGATGCAGTCTACCTCTGCCTCCCAGTTCGCTGCCGCCCACTCTCGAGCTCATCCATTGAGAAGAGAAATCACATAAGCCACCTTAGATCGATCCTTGGCATAGGTGAACGGCTGGAGGGAAAAAACAACCTCGCATTGGGTGAGGAAGGATCGGCACTGCAACGGCTCGCCAGAGTAGCACGGCGGGTTGTTTATACGTGGCTCAGAAGAGTCGCGCTGTCCAGCTGAAGCGGTGGTTTCATGACGGTAGTGATGGAACTGCTGGGTTAGATCCGAGAGCTGGGCGGTCAGGGAATCAACGGCACATCTCGCGGTGGATAAGTCCTCCTCATGTTTACCCAGCAGAGCACCCTGGAGCTCTACAGCATTGTGAAGGGGGTTACCACTCGCCTGGTCCATCTTTGGTCGGATTATTCTGTTAGGTAAGAACGATGGAAGACCAGGGCGGGATGTAGTTAACAGTCTTTAATGAGAAAAGTAAATTGTCCTCACTGAGTAATTAGAACATAAATCACAGGCATTAAACAGAGCCAGAACGGAAACAGCAGACGACTGGATCAAAGAAAAATCAGCATAAACTTTCACGAGGACAGAGGCAGGGACCCCGAGATGCATTCAGCCAGTCAGTGATAGTGAAGACAGCAGTCAGGGTGAACAGCCAAGGACGAGCGCAGAACAGGTACTCTGCAAACAGGCACAGCTGGATAATACACAGTCCAATGGCAGTATAACTCACAGCAGAAATAATAACTTCACTTTCCACAGATTAGACAGGACAGGACAGGACAAGAGAACAGACGTTTCTCACGAGAGGTCATTGAATAATCCGACAACAAGACAGGGCTAGGAAGAGGGAATAAGAAGCAGAGACAATCAAGAGGAAAAAGGGGACAGGTGAGGAGAAGGGAACGAAAGGGGAATCAGCTGAAAGAGATAATGAGCGGAGAAGTGGAAGTGTGTGCGTGAGTGACCACAAGAGGGAGACAGAGAAAGAGGAGAAGAAGCCAGGATCATGACAGTTTCATTCTGCAGGGTTCTGGATCACTCATGTTCTCACTGTCCTCTTTAAAAAAAACTCAGTCTTTACTGGTTTCAGCTCTTCTGATGGGAATATATTTATTGATGAACTGATGTGGGAGGAGCTTCACTGATGATGTGAGTGATGTGGGCGGAGCTTTACTGATGATGTGACTGCTGTGGGAGGGGCTTCACTGATAGTGACCTGTAGTGGGCGGAGCTTCATTGACTGAACTACAGTTTGGTTGGAGATGATCTGCCCAAATCAAAAATATCAGTTACTGTATTTGTTTTTATAGGGTTAAAGACCAGAAATCAAATTTTAGTATCCGCATCAAATTAAATGTACAAAAGCGAATTTAAATAGAAAACCCATTAAATGCAAGTGTCTTTTTTTTTTTTGCTATATTAACCTCTTTTGTATTTCACCCTTAAACTAATTGCATTAATCATTTATATCCATATTTATATCTATTTTAAGGCAAATGAGGGTAATTCAGAACATTTTGTTTCTTAATAAAAATAATGGCAAATATCTAGAAAAGTAGTAAAGAACTGTAAGAAAAACATTTATTCCATGAAGACAGAAATAAACATATCTGTAAACAAGAAATCCCCCTCAGTCTGTTGACAGCAATGAAATGAGCTTTAAGTGTCAATTCACAGCAGATCTGAAGACATCAGCATAATAAATGAGGTGAAAACAGGAACTATTGACATGAAATAAAGAGTGTTTTCAGCAGTTTCTCTGTTAATATTGATGATCCTCAGACTATCAACACTCATTCAACAAGACATTAGCAGATCATCTCACTTTATTCTGAGTGTTTGCTGATACACATTACAAATTATTGGAGTCACAACGTATGAGAAAATCCTATAAAACTGCTCTATTGAAAGACAATACTGTTATTTCTGATTATATAACATGAATAAAACATTAACACAAAAACAAACACTAATGACACTCATCTTCAACTACTGCTAAAGTAGAAGTAATTCTATATATATATACACACACACATACATACAGTGGGTACGGAAAGTATTCAGACCCCTTAAATTTTTCACTGTTATATTGCAGCCATTTGCTAAAATCATTTAAGTTATTTTTTTTCTCATTAATGTACACACAGCAACCCATATTGACAGAAAAACACAGAATTGTTGACATTTTTACAGATTTATTAAAAAAGACAAACTGAAATATCACATGGTCCTAAGTATTCAGACCCTTTGCTTTGACACTCATATATTTAACTTAGCCGTAACAGAAAGGAAGCGAGTCTCAATACCAGAGAGATATCAAAATCAATAAAGTTTATTTACAATGAAAATGAGGGTTTCAACGTCAGGGGCAGATACGGCCAAAATAACAAACAAAACAATCTTCTTTTAGAAAACAATCTTCTTTTACCTTACCAAAAATAAAGAAAACAAAATACATCTTAACTTACCTACCTCCCTTAACCATAAACAAAGTGAAATTTAGATACAAATAAATTGGCGTCTAACCCCCTACCTCCCTTAAAGTGAATATAATATTTACAAACGTTTTTTTTTTATGATTTGTACTTTATTGATTTTCTTATTTGCAGACAGATGTGGTATAAACAATCAAGTACGAAACATATAAACAATCCACAAACACATACATATAACAAAACAAGCGATAAATTGTAACAATATAAAAATAAGTAAGTACAACAGTAAGAAGAAAAAAAAGAAGAGAGAAAAAAAAAGGCAGGGGTATAAACAGCACCATAAGTTTCCACTATAAACTAAGTCATATTCACCATGACCATTGTCTCGTCACATCTGTGATATCTTTAAAATATAATCGTGCACCTCCCTCCAAAAATACTGGACTTCTGGACATTGCCATAATACATGAAATAGGTTGCCCTCCTCAAGGGCAAAATACAAACAACACTCATGTGCTGCTGTGCTGAGGGAAACATACATACGGCTCGTGTGTCCAAACGCAGAGGTGAATGAACAGCACTTTAGTGACATTTGAATTTTCCGCTGTAATGCGACCTCATGCGAACAAATTTTCCATTTGTGCTGGTAGATTACAGCAAAACAATCCACATGCACCCAAGCTTTTGCTCTGGTCGCGTCGCAGGAAAACATATTTTTGTATTGTAGCACTGAGGAAACGAACACCAATGATATGTCTCTGAATGACAAGAGACCGAGGCGAGAGAAGTGATGCTTCCTCATGCTGAATATTGAATACCGATGACGTCAGATTTTGTGACATTGCTCCGACTTTGCTTTTCAAACCGGAAGACAGAAATCGCTCTAAAAAACGGCAAAATAATTAATTTCAACTTTTAAATAAAATTAATGAGTACCTTTAGTGTTTTCAATGATGTGCAGCCTATACATATCTGCTCACAGCTCAAAAAATGTGTTCTGGGGTTTCATGACTCTTTAATGTTAGTTCTTAATGATACCACATTACTTTAATTTAATAGCATAAAAATTGGCATTTGTTGAAAATTACATAAGCCAAAATTTGAAAAGGCTTTTAAAGTTAGTTCATGTTAACTATAGTCTGCAGGATAGTGTTAATTTCTACACAACCTTATTAAAGTGTTCCAGGTACATTAAACATAATGATGCTTACATGGAGGGACTACCCTAGAATATCAGGCACTATGCCAACTTTTTCTTATTTTCACTGGCATTTCTGGACTAGTGTCGAGGACTAGTGCATCTTCAAGCCTAAATTCAGCATGAATAAAATACTTAAGTACAGTTAAAATCAGATACTCCAAGACTTTTACTCAAGTTGTCTTAGAATTGGTCACTTTTAACTTGTAACGGAGTCATTTTCATTGTAAAGTATGTGTACTTTTATTTAAGAATGGTTTTCAGGCACAGTTTCCACAGGTACGACTTCTAAAATCGTTCTCTTTCGAGTGAATCCTCATGTGGACCTTAAGGTCACCTTTAAATATGAAACTCTTTCCACACTGACCACATGTAAATGACTTCTCTTCAGTGTGAATATTCATGTATTCCCTAAGGCTTCATTCCTATGTGAAGCCATTCCCGCACAGAGTGCAGGTGTAAAGGCAGGAACACACCAAGCCGACACCGACGAACTAGTGGCGCCGAAAGCAGACTGCAGGTTTGGCTTACGTCGGCAGCATCTGTGTCCAAAGTTACTCTGACACACCAAACCGACGCTTGACAGCTGACGGACAAGAAGCACGTCCCTTCTGCGCCTGCGTAAGATGAAATGCCTTTCTGAACCAGCAGGTGGCAGTATCTGAACAGCCAATCAGAATGATCAGATGGACCGAGGAGCTCTGATGCCGATTCAACATGTCGAATCGGCCGGAAAAAAAAAAAACAGCCAACGAGGACCAACTTCAGCTGACGGTGCAGAACACACTGAGAAAACTTAGGCCCCATCCACGTGGAGACATGTTTTTCTGAATACGCACAAATTTTGTATTGGATAGGCGTTCTGTCCACACGCATCTGGCGTTTTCGGAAGGTAAAACTGCTATTTTTTTTAAAAAACCGGCCCCCAGAGTGGAAAAATCTTTGTGTTTTTGTGTGTACAGACTATCCGTATATTTTGAGAAATGATGATGTCATCACTCCACGTGTCGACCCTAGTCAGACACCACAATAGCAGACTCTAGATGCTTGTGTTAATGTTGCAGAAGCTACTGAGCCAAAATAAAGCGTTATTTCTAATCTTCACTATAGTTTGTATACAGCGTGCAAGGTTTATGCTCATGCTCCAAGTCTTATTTGCTGCTTTAAGTGTATCTCTGTGGCAGAATTACAGCACCACATACTGATCTGGCATGTATATATATCGTTTTGATTTGTTTCAGAGGTTTCGTGTGGACGCAGGTATTTCTTGAGACAAGAAAAAAAAAAAGATTGGATAGGGTAAGCTCCAGCTTCATGTGGACATAGCCTTAGTCGGCCGACTAACAAAAACTACCCTAAAAAACTACTTAAGGCAGGAACACACCTTAGTTTGTTCCTGCCTTAAGGCTTTTCTCCAGTGTGAATTCTCATGTGATCTTTAAGGCTTTCTTTTCGACTGAAACTCTTTCCACACTGTTGGCAGGTGAAAGGTTTCTCTCCAGTGTGAATTCTCATGTGGACTATAAGGCTTCTTTTATAACTGAAACTCTCTCCACATTGTTGGCAGGTGTAAGGCTTTTCTCTAGTGTGAATTCTCATGTGGACTTTAAGGTGTTCTTCACGTGTGAAACTCTTTCCACACTGTTGGCAGGTGAAGGGTTTCTCTCCAGTGTGAATTCTCATGTGGACTTTAAGGCTTCTTTTATAACTGAAACTCTGTCCACATTGTCGGCAGATATATGGCTTTTCTCCAGTGTGAATTCTCATGTGGTCTTTAAGGCTTTCTTCACGTGTGAAACTCTTTCCACATTGTTGGCAGGTGAAAGGTTTTTCTCCAGTGTGAATTCTCATGTGATCTTTAAGGCTTCTTTTATAACTGAAACTCTGTCCACATTGCCGGCAGATATATGGCTTTTCTCCAGTGTGAATTGTCATGTGGCCTATAAGGCTTTCTTCACGTGTGAAACTCTTTCCACATTGTTGGCAGGTGAAAGGTTTTTCTCCAGTGTGAATTCTCATGTGATCTTTAAGGCTTTCTTTTCGACTGAAACTCTTTCCACACTGTTGGCAGGTGAAGGGTTTCTCTCCAGTGTGAATTCTCATGTGGCCTATAAGGCTTATTTTTTGACTGAAACTCTTTCCACACTCTTGACAGGTGTAAGGCTTCTCTCCGGTGTGAATTCTCATGTGGACTTTAAGGCTTTTTTTATGTGTGAAACTCTGTCCACATTGTTGGCAGGTGAAAGGTTTCTCTCCAGTGTGAATTCTCATGTGGACTATAAGGTTTTCATTTCTAATGAAACTCTTTCCACACTCTTGACAGGTGTAAGGCTTCTCTCCGGTGTGAATTCTCATGTGGACTTTAAGGCTTTTTTTATGTGTGAAACTCTGTCCACATTGTTGGCAGGTGAAAGGTTGCTCTCCAGTGTGAATTCTCATGTGGACTATAAGGTTTTCATTTCTAATGAAACTCTGTCCACACTGTTGACAGGTGTAAGGCTTTTCTCCAGTGTGAATTATCATGTGGACTTTAAGCTTTTCATTTCTATTGAAACTCTTTCCACACTGTTGACAGGTGTAAGGCTTTTCTCCAGTGTGAATTCTCATGTGGACTTTAAGGCTTCTTTTATGACTGAAACTCTTTCCACACTGTTGGCAGGTATAAGGCTTTTCTCCAGTATGAATTCTCATGTGGACTTTAAGGGTTTCTTCACATGTGAAAATTTTTCCACACTGTTGGCAGGTGAAGAAACTTTTAGTTCCAGTCTTTTGAGCTCTTTTTTGTGAGGAAGCCTGTGTTGATCTTTCCCCAGTCATTAAATCATGATGTTTATAATAATGTTCTTCCTCTTCTTGCCTTTCATTAAGTTCATGACTTGTCTCTTTCAGTGCCATCAGGTCTAGGGCAAAAATAGACATAAAACAATTTAGACATTTAAAGCATCAAAACCAACAACATATTTGTATCCTATGGATCAGGGATGGGCAGCTTTTGTACTGGAGGGCCACTGTTTTGCAGAGTTAAAGGGTTAGTTCACCCAAAAATGAAAATTCTGTCATTTATTACTTACCCTAATGTGGACCCATTACCCTTTATGTTGATTAAGTTTTGAGAGTGCAGAGCGCGCAACTTTTATTTGTAAGAACTGAATAAACCACGAGTTCCAGTCACGCTGACCCTGTCATCTTCCTTCCACACTTTTGAACCTCGTAACTGAGTGTTTTCATCTTCCATAGGAATGAAAAAACATTGTTTCAGGAGACACATGCAATCAAACTGCAACAAAAGTCGTTACCTATTTGCTGCTTCTCTGACAATGTACATGACAAGCTGCTTCTTTGGCTTTTACCTTGATACTCAAGACTGTGGACACTACGTGGACTCTGCATGCATGCGACACGGACAACGACACAAAGTATAAATTAAAAACCGACGCATAGACTAGGGATGGGCATTTTTCCAAAATTTTGTATTCGAATATATGGGCTCGTAAAAAAACGAATATTCGTTTATTTAAATGATGTTAAACGAGAAAGCCATTTCTGGACAAACTTACAATTAGGCAATATCAAGCTTACATTATATCCTAAGGTTTTCTTTTAGTTCAAAGAATTAAAAGTGCCATAGAACCAGTGTAAAATATAAGTCTAAGGTGTCCCCTGAATGTGTCTGTGAAGTTTCAGCTCAAAATACCCCATAGATTTTTTTTTAAATTTAATTTTTTTAACTTCCTATTTTGGGGCATCATTAACTATGCACCGATTCAGGCTGCGGCCCCTTTAAATCGCGCGCTCCCTGGGGGGCGTACATATTAATGATTTCGACTGTTGCGTAACAGTCGGTGTTATGTTGAGATTCACCTGTTCTTCAGAGGTCTTTGAAACAAATGAGATTTACACAAGGAGGAAACAATGGTGTTTGAGACTCACTGTATGTCATTTCCATGTACTGAACTCTTGTTATTCAACTATGCCAAGGTAAATTCAATTTTTGATTCTAGGGCACCTTTAAACAATATGTGCAAACAAAACATATTGTTACATGTGCCCTGGGTCCCTGTTCTATTATCATCATATGGACTCCATTTCCCACAATCCCCAACCTAGGAACCAATCATGCACTCACACCGGTTTCCCATCAGTGACACTTTATAAGCTGCACTCACACACACACTCTTTGCTAAATTATAGCTGCATCTCATTTAATTTAATTTCAAAGGCTGCATCCTCAAGAGGACGAATTCTGTGAAGGATGCAGTATATGAAGTATCCTTAGCCAGAATTAAATGAGACGTCTTTAGTAGGACACACAGGCAGGAAAGGAAACAGGAAGTATATCGGTGCTATGCCAACACATTCATGGCAGCCTTGTTGCGCTCTCAGCCAATTAATGAAAATTATTAATAAATTTGTATGTAATTTGAAAGCTTGAAACTTGAAACAAGCTTGAAACTACTTACATTTAAACACATCTTCGCTTGTATGTACATTTGCAGACGCCGCCATTTATTTATTTATTTTTTCAAATAAATGACGGTTGTTAACAGAGACACAAAGAATTGTGGGCTATCTGCAGCAGCGAAGGATACACCTCATGCATCCTCCAAATTCCTGTGAAAGAAGGACGCATTCAAAGGTCTCGTTCGGAGAGTCCTACTTACTTTTCTGAAATGATACAGCCTCAATGACGTATGCAACCTTTGAATGCGACCTCTAGAGGACACAGCCTTTGAAATGAGACACAGCTATTGGTTAGCCTTGTATCTGACCTTGTCTCTGTGTTCCTTGATCCTTGCCTGTGTTTTTGACCCTGGACTGTTTCCTTGTTGATGATCGTTTGCTGCCTGCCTAAACCTGATCGGATTATTCTTTTGCCTTGCCTTCTTGTATCTGTTTGCTGGTGTTTGACCCTCTGCCTGTATGACTATGCTCATCCTATTAATAAAGCCTGCATGTAGCCTCCAACTACGTTGTCCCGTCCCATAAGTTACACATATAAAGGATAAAAGCATTTAAGCTCAAGCAGCGCAAATGGGAAAAACACTAATAAAGCAAACAGCGCCAGTTATCGTACAAAATTTAATGTACATAATACACTCGAGTCAGTATATGATTATCGTGTTTATATTGTTTCACATGTTCATGTTGAGAAAAAACTATAATATCCACATGCTCGGGTGAGAAAACGAGCTGCACTGACAGACGTTGCAGAGACACAAAGATAACGATAATACATAACGCTGTGCTAAGCCAAGATTCTAACAGCAGCACTTTGTATTTTCTGTTCGTAAATATGACTCCCTCGATGAAACTTAAAAGCATATGTCTCAAAATCATTTTGCTATCACATAAGTTATCTTCTCTGCTCACTTGGGTTACAGCTGCACTTACCTGTCGTGAATGCAATGATGGACAGCTGTCTTTCCTCATTCGACGGGTGTTTTGATTTCATGTGCTTTCTCATTATGGTGCTGATATTATGATAACTCTGTTTCAGTAATTAATTTGATCAAAAGTAATTCCATTTTGTAAGATCATTTTCATCTAAGTAATTCAAAACTTTGCGAGGCAGATGACATTATGTGATGATCAAATAAAATAAACCTTTTAAACATGCTCCACAGCGCCACCTGGTGCGTTTAGTTATAACTGCAGGTTTTAGTTCATAGGATTTATCATGGATTTACTGCATTACGGCCAGCAAAGCAACAGAGTAAAATTCAAATAGTCTTTTTATTTTTTCGAATATTATTTACAGATCAAATATTCAAATATTGGACTATTTGTGCACACCCCTATTTTAAATAGCATAGACTACTGCGCAGAGGCTCCAGTGTAGGTGCGACACAGAAATAAAAATCAGCCTTTACCGTTACATTTTGGGGTTGGGTTAATTTTTCTTGATTTTCCTGCTAGACAAAAACAGAGATCAAGCATCCTGCAATAAAGCAATAAAACTCATTTGGAGAGAAGATTTCAAAGAAATGTAACTTGTGTATTTATTGTTTTTCCCTTTTTATGTTTGGTATCATTTCAAATGTCTCAGTGCGATTGGTAAAATGGTCTCAATTTCACAGCAGTCACTAGTATTATGCAGAAGATTGAAAACTAAGGAAAATTCTGTCCTCTTTTTGAATTGTGTCTTTTTGTGAAAACCCACTCTTCTCCCCCCAAAACAGGTGCTGGTGTAGTAAATATTTATAACCCTTTTGTTCTGGTTTGTATCCCAGGTAAAAAAAGAAGTACATTTCTATAATATACTTAAAGTTCTTTATTTTCGTGCACTAATTTTGTACTTAATATACTAAAAAATCCTCTTTAGTACTACTTAAGATCATCTTAAGAATATCTAAGTGTACTCAACTGTGCTATTTTGAGAAAAAAATGTATTTAGTGCAAAAAAAAATTAGTGCACGAAAATAGAGCACTTTAAGTACATTACAGAAATGTACTTCTTTTTTTTACCTGGGATATAAGGTAAATTGCAAAGCAGTCATGGGGGATCTTCTGTAGCCAGAGGCCCCCATAGTGATGGGCAAATGTTTTAAAACACTAATCCACCACTGTGTGTATATGAAATTCTTACTCTTAGAGTCATCTTTGAGTAACTGAGGTTATGTATTTATGATTTCTGAATTGGCTTTAAATGGTTATTTGTGTAATTGGCACGACACACTTTTACCTGACAAATAAAATGTTATATTTGATTTACTCTGGATTCTCCTGATATCATTATTACCAGTAAATTATGGGAGGCTAATGCTACCGTAAATCCAGGGTAGAACAAACTGAAGGCGCATGAATGAAGGAGCAGTAGGCACTTCATCTGAAGACCTTTTGATTTCTGTTTACTGCTGATTTAGCAAGTTGTATGGAAGTGGCTAAATTAAAATACACTTTTGTTCGAGTGAGCAGTAGGCAACCGACTAAAGGTATTAGCCAACTTATTACACCCTCTGACAAAGATCAGACTGGCGAGTTTATGTTCTTGAG
The DNA here is from genome assembly GCF_018812025.1 of Megalobrama amblycephala. Lineage (NCBI taxonomy): Eukaryota > Metazoa > Chordata > Actinopteri > Cypriniformes > Xenocyprididae > Megalobrama > Megalobrama amblycephala. Next base: position 24,767,096 of record NC_063057.1, on the reverse strand, counting down.
TTACCGCAACCGGGGCGAGTATATCTCTGTGCGGCATCGGGTCCCTGATGAAAGAATAATTGAAATATGGGATGCCCAGAATCATCAAATATCTATATTAATACATAATCAACGATTAATTTCTAATTGGAAACAGCCTAAGAGTAATACTCATTTGAAATTGGAGTCAGATTAAACGAGTGAAATTAAGTGAACTTTACAGTGGCGCTGAAAAGGCATACACGCGTTAACCTTTGCCCAGGCCACCGGATTCCATTTTTGGGCCGATGGGGGGTTCCTTACAGTGTTTTACTATTCAGTAAGTAAAAGAAGATATTTGTTGTTGTAATGTCAGACATAGTACACGCATTAGACGGAAAGAATGAGTGCTTATGTGATGTGTTTTCCTCGGCACAAAACTGGTTATACTCTTACCTGTAAATGGTACAAATTCATGCAAGTGTGCATTTTCTGACAACAGGCTCCATTAAACTTCAGTGAACAAATACCAGTACGAACATGTGCATCAAACAGACAGAGTGCAATTGAATGGGAATGAAACACTAGACGTCCTGTTCCTGGAGATCTACATACATTCAGAGTTCAGATCCAACCCTGATCAATCACACCTGAAGAAGTGAATTAAGATCTTCAGGGGCACTTGATAATTACAGAAAGGTGTGTTCGATCAGGGTTGGATCTGAACTCTGCATGTATGTAGATCTCCAGGAACAGGATTGGGCATTCTTGCTCTAGGTTCATCAGCTCATTATTAGAGACTCATGATCGGAAATGAATATTTCAAATAAATCTACAAAGTGTCCTGTTGAGGTACTTCAGGGCTGCGCTCAAGTTCAGGGGCCGTATTCACAAAACATCTTAAGGCTAAAAGTAGCTCCTAACTTGCCGATTTAAGAGAAACTCTTAAAAAATAATGGGCGTGTCAGTCCTAATTTTAGGAGTCCTAAATTTTTGCTCTAAGAGTAGGCAATAGCGACAGAGCCTTGGGTGCTGAACCTTTTCTTCATAAATGCAATACATTTTGATTTATAGATTTGAATCTACGATGAGACGCCAAAAATAAATCTTTAACAAATAAATAAATATTGTCTGATTACCTGTGGCAATGGTTTTCATGAGTTCACACTTACAAATGATTGAATAGAGTAAAATATATATATAATAAGTGTATTTGGCGTGCTGGAATTTAGCCCAAACCCAAAGTTCTCCCCATATCCCCAGCCGAGAGTGAGGAGCGGGTTGGCGGACGGATGCAGAAAACTGTCGAAGTGGTAAGATAAAACGTTTTGTGAATAACTAGATTTTTATGCCCTTCCCTTGCTAACTTCCCTCCATCTTAAGGACTCAGGGGCCGTATTCACAAAACATTTGATTTTACCACTAAGAGTTCTCCTAAATAGCAGTAAAAGTTCTTAGCTAAGAGTTTTCTCTTAAAACCTATTCACAAAGCTGCTGAGACCAACTTTTACAAAAGTAGATGTACATCATTGTTTACACTGAACCAACACTTTCAGAATCTGTCTAGCTACTTTAAATGTACCTCTCTAGGCTCTTGATTGCTTGGAATATGCGATGGAGCTGATTTGTAGATGCACTTATACTTAAGTAAATTTTATTTATAGAGCACATTTAAATTCAGCTTACACTGACCAAAGTGCTGTACAAAAACAATCATAATACAATAAAATATAAATTAAATTAAATTAAATTTACAAAGAAAACAATTACTAATCCATAATTTAATAATCGGGAAAGGCTAAGGAATAAAGATAGGTCTTAAGTCTAAACTTAAAAACAAAGATGGAGGAAGCACTAATGTCAGGTGGCAGCTCCTTCCATAACTGTGGAGCAGCAACTGCAAAGGCTCTGTCACCTTTTGATTTTAGACGTGACCGTGGGACATGCAAGAGAGTGTTATTGGCAGATCTGAGGGACCTAGGAGCTGAGTTCAAATAAATATGATCTGAGATATAGGATGGTGCTTGTCCATTAGGAGCTTTAAAAACAATCAATAACATTTTAAACTGAATTCTGAAAAAGACAGGAAGCTAGTGAACAGAAGCTAAAATTGGAGTGATATTATCATGTTTTTTTTAATTAGTTAACAGTCTAGCTGCTGCATTCTGGACCATCTGCGAACGTGCCAACAAAGATTAAGGTAGGCCAAGGTACAGCGAATTACAATAGTCCAGCCGTGATGTGATAAATGCATGAATAACTTTCTCCAAATCTTGAAAGGAAAGTGTTGATTTAAGTCTGGAAATGATTCTCAGTTGATAGAAGCTGTTTTTAACAACTGAGCTAATTTGTTTTTCAAGACAAATCTCAGAGTCAAAGATAACACCTACATTTTTTACATATTACGTAATATATGGAGTAAGATTGTTTAAGTATTTGGCTTTAGAATTTCTGTTTTTGAAGGGTCCAAAAATAATCACCTCAGCTTTGTCATTGTTAAGCAAGAATTATTTGCCATCCAGCATTTAATATCCTCAAGACAGTCCATGAGAGGCTGCAGAGAATCTCTAGTTTTCAATGGAAGGTATAACTGAGAATCATCAGCATAGAAATGAAAAGAAATTTTGTATTTTCAAATTATGTTGCCAAGCGGAAGCATGTACAAATTAAAGAGTAATGGTCCCAATGTTCCAATATTTTCTTATGTTCCAGAAAATACTGTATCTATAAAAGGATTATTTTAGGGTGCGTTTGTCATGTTTGGTTCGATTAAAACAAACCCTGGTGCGATTGCTCGGTTAGTGCGGTTCATTTGAACATGTGTGAACGCTGCCATCTGAACCCTAGTGCGCACCAAACAAGCGGACCGAGACCGCTGAAAAGATGGGTCTCAGTCCGCTTCCAAACGGACTCTGGTGTGGTTCGAATGATATATGAACGCAACACGGACCAAAGACATGTAAACGAACCAAACACAGGAAGACGAGACCCTAAAAAGGACAGAATCCTCACGCATGTGGGTTTTTCTTGTCATAGTCGCGAGTTTGCCCGTCACAGGCATCAGACGCGCGTCTCCACGCAGCAGATCATTTGTGTGTGTGACGGATGGATTCCCGCTGCTGTTTTGACTACTTTACACATTTTATAAGCTCTTCACGAGTTCCCACCTGGCCAAAATACCATCACATGCAGGCTACGCACACACAACGAGCGCATTTACCTCAGCACACAGCATTGTTTTGGAAGTTCTGTAAGTTCCGTCTCAAAATAGGCAATACGTCATAAAATCCGACCAATCACGTTGTGAATGTATCCCTGTGTCTTTAGGTTCGGTATCTTTTGGTTCGGTGATAAAATTGACAATCTGAACGCTAATCGGACCAGGACTAACAGTTTTTTTTTTTTCTTCTTTGGTCCGGACCAAATGAACCAAACGAACCGAACTACAAGTATGAACGCACCCTTAAAGGCTTGAATATGTGCCACACTTAGGGTGTTTTCACACCTATGGATCGCTTGTTTTCTTCTGAAACAGGGACTAAATTTGTTACAATGTTGCATTTTCTTCTTGGTTCGGTTCGCTTTCACATGGAAACGTTTCAAAGCGTACCAAAATGCATCCAGGCAAGTCACATGCGAGTACAACTGTCCTATCATTGGTCAGAGTTTTCGCTGCGTCCATCCATCAAAATAATGATTGACAAGTTCGCTCCATGAGCTTATTGTGGCTTTATTTGTAACTGTCGAGACACACACAAACACTTTATAAATGTAGCCGTCTCTCCCGCTGTTAAATTATATACTCCATTCATATTAATGCTGCGGCAAATTCAAACGCGCGCTCTTTCTCTCTCCGTCTCTGGACTTCCCAGCACTGTCTAGTAGGTGACCTGTTGTCTGTGTGTCTGTCGAGAGAGACCATTTGAATTTTATAATGAAGCAGAGCGGGAATTGAGACTTCGTCGGGACAGTATTCTCGCACAGAGAAGTGTAATTAGGCTACACAACAGAGGCGCTCGTTGGTTTTCAGATATGGTAAATAATGTGCTCACTCACAGAATCAGACATTACTGCTTTTTATTAGTGCTGGGCGGTATACCGGTTCGTACCAAATACCGGTTTTTATTTTTTATATCATATGAATTTTTAATATACCGCAATACCGGTATATGTCGCTTAAACAAGTTCGGAACACACATGGCGCGACACTGTTTGAGAGGGATCACTTTTAACTGTTGCACTGTTCACAGCTTTATGCGTTACTAAGCGTGACAGTGAAGATGGATACAACAGACGTTGAAAGTACCGAAACTGAAGCTGTAAAATTAGTAGAACATGATGACATGGAAGAACTTGTGCCAAAAAGAGGAGCCGTATCTGTTTGGAGGTTCTTTGGTTATAAAAAATCCAATGTCGACCAAACAACGGTTTTCTGCAAATGATGATACAGATGTATAGATACAGGCTCCCACTAATAAATTAATTCAACAAAGGTAACCTCTTTTGCTACATATTTTTAATGGTTTTATGGTTTTAATTGTATACTCTACATGTTTGACCACTTATGAACTATCTTTTAGCCTACTATATGTTGTGTACGCGACAAATGTACCCTACCATCACCAATAAATAAATTACTATTAGAGCACAAATTGTTTACAAGAAAACAAATTTCTTCATTGATCTAGTCACTTAATTTTGCTCTCAAAATGCACCAGATTTATGCATTTAAATTTAAAACGTACAAAATTTTCCTACGGGGGGGCATGCCCCCGGACCCCCCTAGAGGAACCGATGTCCACCCACCACAGTCTCACAAAATCCTGTGGGAAACACTGCAGTGTTTCCCATACATTGGTTCACAATATCAACACTCTCCACACTGCACGTTTCAAAGTTAAAACTTGATTTTATATGAATGTATCTTTGAAGGGAACTTACTGTCTTTAGAAAAGTTTCGATGTCATTTTCATTTAATTTTTTATTTATCTTTCCTGATTAAGAAGCATTTATGAGCGCTGCACTGCTTTGTGTACAGCCGTTACCAGGGAAACCTCTTTCTGCCGCTCCTAAAGCACCTCCTACTGGCAGAGAATTAATTTGCATTTTAGATCAATCAGTCTGTGTGAAACACTTTATTAATAACACATGTATTTGTTTGATCTTTATTAATTATTATTATTATTATTATTATTATCATCATCATCATCATCATCATCATCATCAATGCATGACTTGTCATGATATGAGATTATAACTTGTTTCATGTGATGTGGGTTTATTGGGTTGTAATTGAGAGTATTTCAGGGCTATAGATTAATGAATCTGTTGTAATTAACATTAGGATAAGCAAACTAATATCATTCTTTGTCGTATTTACAGAGAGAGGTGTAAAAGGTGACCGCATACAATGCGCAGTAGGTGTCTGCAAAAAAATTGTGTCTGCCTTTTCATACTCTTGGAAGAAAAGGAGGGACCTGGCCATTGCTCAGGATGAACTGGGTCTTCCAAAGCATGTGCTCACAACTGAGACGCCTACCAGGTGGGGATCACGCCACATGATGATACAAAGAGTACTTGAGCAGGAGAGGGCCATAAGTCAGGTTCTAAAAGCTGATAGGAAATCAAGGCACTTGGTCCTCAGTTGGCAAGATGTGGATGTCCTGGAGGCTGTAAACAAGGTGTTGAGCCCACTCCAGGACTTCACAGATGCCTTGTCTGGAGAGCAATATGTCAGTATCTCCTACCTCAAGCCAGTACTCCATCTCTTCAACACATCCATTCTGGCTGAGGAAGAGGACGATACTCAGCTGACCAAGGATGTGAAGAGAAACATTCTAGCCTACTTGAACGAAAAATATTCAGATGCGGTCACAGATGACCTGCTCGATATTGCGTCTTTTCTTGATCCACGATTCAGAACCACCTACATAAAGAAAGAAAAGGTGGAGCAGTTACATCCAGAGCAGTCAAAGAAATAAAGGCACTAAAGGATCAAAAGGAAGACACTCCCTCAGGGGCTGCTGCAGCAGGGCCTGTTCTTCCTCCTCAGGAAAAAAGAAAAAAAGCTAGTTTGTCCAGCTTTTTCAAAAAGCTGAGCACCAGCAGCATGGGCTGCAGTAGAGACTCACTCTCAGAGGAGGAAAGCATCAAAATGGAGCTGAGAACCTACTTGCAGACCACAGAGGTTGACAGTGATGCAGACCCTTTGAACTGGTGGAGATGCCATCAGGCAAATTTCCCCCGCGTTGCAAAGCTCGCTCTGCAGTATTTATGTATCCCTGCCACCAGTGCTCCATCTGAGAGGGCGTTCAGCACTGGTGGCAACATTGTAACATGTCACAGGGCCGCAACTCAAACCAGATGTTGTGGATCGTCTGGTTTTCCTAGCTCAAAATTTGTAATGCCTGAAATGCCTTTATGTAGCTTCTCCATAATGTTGAAATGTGTGACTGCTGTCTGTTTCTATGCTACAGGATAATCCCACAAGCCAAGTTGCACTTTATATTTGCTTTTTCATTTTTTCAGTATTGGAATACTGTGCACTGCACCAGTGCACCTTGATTTAATTTGAAGCAATACTATTTACTACTAATGCAAGCATACTTTTGTTTTACTATATTTGTTTGAATGTGTCCATATTAATGCAAGTTGCCTTCATGAAGGTTCAGATGGTAAAGAAGTCCTCAAGTTGCACTTTTATATTTTTAGATTTACTTGAATACTGTGTAGTTTACCTAGGCTTAAACATGAAGGAATAGTATTATTAATGCAAGTTGCACATCTTTTCTATTTATTTGTTTAAATACTATGTGTACAAGTTGCCTTTGCATACTTTTCAGTTGTTAAAAAAGTTTAAACTTTGCAGTTATAGGGGAAGGGGATTGTTTACATTGTGTAGTTGCCAGGTGGTTTAAATTTGTGAAATTTGCACTATAAAAATGTTCTGTATTTTGAGTGCAGCTGTCATGCATTCTGATTCCTTCAATTAGAATCATGAGTGCCACCTCTTTGTAAATGGCATTATTTTGTGAGGCCTTGCAAACCTGTATTAAGACTAGTGTGCAATTTTTCTACAATATTCATTCATCATGGCAGTAAAACAGGGCATTCTAAGTCAATCTACTGCGGTATTTCCTCACTCAATCAGTAGAAAATGTGGTTGACACCCGGTCATGCATGAAAAAAAAAAAAATACCGTCATATACCGTGAAACCGTTATAATTTTGAAAAATACCATCATATAAATGTTTGGTCATACCGCCCAGCACTACTTTTTATATCACATTTTCCGTTATGAAAATGATATCATTTGGTTCGTTGGTCCATTAATTGGGTCGGATTGCTTTCACATCTCAAGCGAACCACTCCAGAGTTCGTTTGAAAGTGTACCGAGACCACCTCTTCAAGCAGGTCTCGGTACGCTTGTTTGGTCCACTTTTGGTGCGCACCCGAGTGCGATTGCTGCTTTCACACCTGCCCAAACGAACCACACCAAAGGGGGAAACGAACTCTGGTACGATTCAACCGAACTAAATGAGGCAGGTGTGAAAGCACCCTTACTGCTGCCAGCAATAACCTTGAACAACAGTTGATCGGCTCCCATGACCAAACAAACAACCCCAACATGAAATGTGCGTATACAAATCCATTTCCAAAGGGGAAATTTGAACTGCTTTGCATAGTTAAGATATCTCCGGAAGGGGGATTGGTTCTAATCGCAATTAATCTCACACTTATCGTGAAATTAAGCATACATCAGATTTGAAGTGTGTGTCTCACAAACTGTATGTTTCAGCTTTTTTCAAGCTAAATTTAGGTCTTTCCAAAAAAAGAGGACACTTACAGACTCCAAAAGGACACCAAATAACCAAATGCTATGAGTCCAAATAAAGCTAAATTAAAGTGTGTGTGTGTATATATATATATATATATATATATATATATATATATATATATATATATATATATATATATATATATATATACACACACAACCACAGCAAAACACATTTGAGAATTCACAGTGCATCGTGTGTGCAACAGAAAAGAGCTTGTTTACATTTTAGACCAGTCCAGTTACGATACTGAACAGAACCACATGGAGATAAAAAAAAAAAAAACTAAAAACTAAACCAACCTTGACCTGCATATTTACTGAAGTACACAGAAACATACACAGGAGAAATCCAAACATTGTCCTGAAAGTGTGTGAAAACAGCGTGAATGTACTGAAATGTGTCTGTGCATAAATAGAACATGTGATCAGTGCGTCGAGAGAGAGAGAGAGAAAGAGCGCTCATACATGATTTGTTTGAATATAACGGATCTTTACGACCCGCATAATTATGACCCATACAGTGTATTGTTGGCTATTGCTACAAATATTCCTGTGTGACTTATGACTGTGTTTTGTGGTCTGGGGTCACATTTAATGAAAACACAATTTTAAAGTTGTCTTACAGGTGTGTAACGCCATGAGGGTAAGTAATAAATGACAGAATTTTGATTTTTGGGTGAACTAACCCTTTAATTACAAGTAACCAGCCCTAAACCAAACCCTAACTCTTGCTCTACAGTAAGTCCACTTGAATGAAACGACTGAGTGAATCCAGACACTGAGTGCGTCTGAAGGAAGAGCTGCTGATTTCACAGAGTTTGTGCTGCTGTTTAATAATCATTTGAAACTGGAAATTCATTCAGCATGTGCAAACCTTAATTAAACCATTTCATGATCAATTAAACAGGAATTTATACCTGAATGATATTATGCTGGAATTAATGGATTCTGTAATATTATCTGTAAGATTATACTTCTGGGTATTCTCTATTTCTGTAGAGCTGGACATTTTAAAGGATTAGTCCACTTTTAAATAAATTTTTTCTCATAATTTACTCACCCCCATGTCATCCAAGATGTCCATGTCTTTCTTTCTTCAGTCGAAAAGAAATGAAAGTTTTTGATGTATAAAATTTAATTTTTTTTTTCAGAAAATGAGCAGAAATCCATCTAGTTTCTCTAGATAAGACCCTTATTTCTCATCTGGGATCATGTAGAACAATTTGAAGCTGCACTGAAACTAATTTTGACCTTCAACTGTTTGGTGCCCATTGAAGTCTACTATAAGGAGAAAAATCCTGGAATGTTTTCATCAAAAACTTTAATTTCTTTTCGACTGAAGAAAGAAAGACATGGACATCTTGGATGACATGGGGGTGAGTAAATTATCAGGAAAAGTTTATTTAAAAGTGAACTAATCCTTTAATAATGATCAAATGACTGAGTTGTGAGAATAAAACCAACCTGTTTGTTCCTCAATATCTTCATGTTTCACACTGAATGTTTCTTCAATCTTTATTTCTTCAAACTCCTCTTTATTAAACTCAATCTTTATGTCTTCACTCTCCTCCTCTTTAATAAACTCCATCTTCATATCTTCAGTCTCATCTTTAATAAACTCCATCTTCTTGTCTTCAGTCTCCTCTTTAATAAAAGACATCTTTAAGAAGAGAATAATTAAACAGAGTTAATGGTCTTCAATGACCTGGTTGGACAAAAAAACACTCAAAACTAACGCTGCAAATGAATATAAAACTTCATATTTAGATATTTATGATCTACATTTGGTATTTAAAGAATTATAGATTATATTTAAATGATTACTCTTTGATGAAAACATGTTTAGTTTGTTAGTGTTTGTTGTTCTCGTTCATTTTCACTGTTTGAGCAGCACGTGTCGTGATTCACTGAATCATTTCTCAAAGTGTTTGATTCAATTGACTCGGAGTTGAAAAGTTCAGTTTCTCCATCATTACTCTCCAGAGACTGAACTCGTGTTCATGATAAACTGATTTATGATATATATAGAGAGAGAGAGAGAAATGAGACGCAGGTTTACTGTTTCTCATCAGTGGATATGAGTTTTACTCACACAAATATCCTTCATTACATTTAGATGGAGTATCACAATGTTACATTAAATAGTAAATAAAATCATTTCACATCGCTTGTAAAAAATATTAAAAACTATTAAAACTGTTTCTGTCGATTAAAACTGATTAAATTCTTAAAACAAACCTTTCTTCAGCAGAATCACAACAGATGTTGGAGCGCGGCGCAGTCTTATGACGTCATGTCGCCACTCCAAAATAAAAGTCACGCATTGTCTACAATCACAGAAGTGCATAGAAATCCAACTATTTTACCAGATAATTTTCTGTCACTGCTGTTTGTTAGCTTTCAATTTACAGTTTTATCCTGATTAAAGCTTTACTGTAGCCGAATACATGACTGAGTAGTAGCATTTTTGTAAAGGTATCTTTTAATTTATAGCATGAACAACTGTTTGTCTATAAACATATAAGTTTGTTGGTGTTTGTAGAATTTAGCTAACTGGCTAGCGAAGCCAAAATGCATTGGTCTTGATGTGCAACCAAAAAATAGCAACATAATACATTTAAAAGACATGTAAACAATAAAACATACTTACATTTAGGGGCCCATAAACAGCAGCTTCTGCTTTTAAAGTGGGAACTGCTTCATCTTTCAGTAATAGCCATCCAGCATTGAACTCGTGTAGATTCTGGAAGCTTCTTCAGCGGCGAATCCAGTGTAGAAAATATCACACATTATAATGGGTTCTATTATCTTTTGACGTGCTGCTCACATCTGGTGTACACAACTCTTCCGAACTTTCAGCGCTGTAACTTTGCAGATACTGTTTAAGCTCAAGCAGCAACATTACACACTAACTAAAGTTAAAAAAGTGAAATCGCAATGAACCACCCCTTTAAGACTAAATCAAAAAATGGCTGCCAAAATTAACACTGTTACAGTCCATTGCATACACCCAAGTGCTTGCATGTGTGCATAACCCACCAATGAGGTTTGCTCTAGTGTGTTTGAACTTACTTTTAACTAAATTTTAAGCACTTCCTGTATGTTAGCCAATGTTTACAATGTGAATAAAAGGCTAAAATTAAATGTCAATCTTATGAAGTGGTCATGTCTCTTCAGAAGGCTTACTTTTGTGTTTCAATATGATGACATTTTTTAATCTAGAAAGTTTTATCTCAACTGTCAATGGAGTAACCAAAATCTCTCAGATTTCATTAAAAAATATCTTAACCCTTGTGTACTGTTGCGATTGTATGACTGCAAATGATTTTTGAGTTGTCGGAAACATCAGTTAACAGTTAACTTTTTTTTTTTTTTCAGGGTCATAAACATGCATGTTTCAACAGTGATGTTTTTTGACATATACACAAAATTTTGGTTTATTTGGTGATGTTTGTGGGTCAATTTGATAGCCATATTGTTTAAATAGCAAATGCATTTGCGCCCTTGGGCAGGCTGGTCTGAAAACGAGGTGTGTTCAGGCGCGTTGTCGGTGCATTAACAGTACGTGTTCACTGGCGCGGAGTGGGCGGAGCAGAGCAAGCGATTTCAATTAATTTCTATGGAAGCAGGGCTCTACAGTGCGAGTATTTCACTCGCATGTATGCCTAAAAATAGATATGTGTGAACTGGAAAATTAATTTACGAGCACAGTGTGCGAGTGACAAGCTGTTCTCAATACATTCGAAACAACAGCGCGATAAAGCAAAGCATACCATTGATTTCACATTGAAAGGAAGCAAGTGGATATGAAGTTGTCGGGGTCAGGGTCTTTTTTCATGATGATGTGCTTAACTTTATGCAAATGAGAGCGACGATTCGCGACAAATAAAAGAACACACACTCGGAGCAGTGGGCAGCCAATGCTGCGGCGGCATATCTAGTGTAGAGATCTGTACCTGTTGAGGCAGGAGCCTTGAGGAGGAAAGTGCTGCTATCTGAGGAGGAGAAGAGGAGGCAGATGAAAATAACCCACCCAGCAAAAACTGGTTGAAAAGACGACTTTGCCAGACGTTTAAACAATGTTAAAATATTGGTTGAAAAGTGAAAGGTGAAAAGATGTCTATAAAAAGACGTCCATTTTAAGTCTAACTTTGGTTGCAAAGTCGTGTCTTTTTCAGGCTCGAATTAAACTTAATTTCATGCAGAAATTAATTATGTAGCCTAATTTATTAATTTATCTTACTATTAAATTATTAATAATAATTACTCTCAGTCAGAACAGGACAAATACACAAAAGTAACACATTTATTGATATGTCAAATAGTGACACACAAGTGTGGTTATTGGTTTGCCACAGCATATCCCCGCGGCCAGATCGTCCAGGGGCTTGTTTAAGATGGTCTCCCACAGCTTTATAAATGTCGTGGTCACTGGCTTTGCTGTTCCACTTTTTGACTGCATCTGTAATGACAAAGAAATAATGTGTTATGTTCCGTTTGTTACTCAATGGTTTGTTACTTTTAACGATACATGTTATGTATGTTAACGGTATATTACTTGTAACGATACATACATATATATAAAGATCAACTTTTTGATCCACTTCAAATGTTGACTACTGTACAAACAAAACTTTGAATGACTCCAAATAAATAGTAAATGACAGCAACAAATACGCACACACCTGTGATGCAGGGTGGATGGCTCTTAAAAGAGCCTTTGTGTTCGCTGGATGTTGGCTGCTGTTGAGAGAAAAACAAAAAGGATGAAAAATAAATAATCACCAACAATCAACTATATTATATATTAGATAGGTGTGTGAGAATCTGGAAAGTGTGAATCAATGTACACACCCGCCATTGACAATTTTTTATTTTTATTTTTTTGCAGTGACGGAAAAATCTGAAGGCCGTCCATCATTTTGACAGATTACACCTAGGCTGATGTAACTTGTAACTGTAATTCCCACCCCTGTCCAGTAGGTGGTGAGTGCGCTCCAGTGTGGCAGCAGAGCTCGAGTTCAGGCTCCAGAATAAAATGAAAACAATGCGTTTGATTACACACAGAAGAGCACTCAAAAAAAACAAAACAAAAAACAAAGACAAGCACTCAATTTAAGTCCATTTTATGATAATAGTTATAATACTTATACTTATATATTAAGTTTCTAATCCAGTTCATTTTGTTTTAAATGGTTTGTTTTGTTATTTCTCTGTCGTGATATAAATCGGTTGTGAGGGATTTTTCTGGTGTAAGACATTGTGTAAGACAAGAGCATGACCTGTACCAGCTGGTATTTTTATCTCTTCCCAACTGATTATTAATTCAAGTACACTTTTTATTGTTGATTATTTTGTTTTAGGTGAATATGTACCTAATAGTACTGTTTGAGAAGGAAAACCAAACTGGCCCGGTGGCAAAGGAGTGGTTTTCGGAACTTGGGTAAATTTGGTTTTATATTTGCACATTCACACTTCCGCATAGGCTACAGTAGCTTTGTACGCTACATTAGACATTCAGTGGACGTTCACAAGTAAGTATGCCATTAAAATAATACTTGCCCATTTTGATCGATTGTGAAAAATGTTATATGTTAAAATATCATGTCGCTGTTTAGAATTTGCAAACATTAACTTTATTGCACATTATTAGAACGTTCTTAAACGCGGAAGTCCGAATGTGCGAATATAAAACCGAATTTACCCAAGAGTTTTCGGATGGCCTTGCTTGGTGGCCCCCATATAGGGACAAGTTTCAGATTCTCCGAAATGTCCAAAAAGAGGTTCTCCCTAATCCATCAAAGGGTTGGAAACAATTTACTGCACGTGTGCTCTACGAATCAGGTAATTTTCAATAAAGAACCATGCAATTCAGTAACATACATCTGGTGTTGCTTTGTTACTCTTTGTTATGCTTCGTTGTTCTGATATTATCAAATACTATCACTGCATCTTCCTATACTATCAGGGCTCGACATTAAGCCTTGTCATTTCCTTCAGTAAGTAATTTGGTCATTTACTTGCCAGAGTAAAAAAAGCTTGTCCAGAAAAAAAAATTGTGTTTTTTCTCCCTGACAAACGTTAATGTCGTACCTTGCTACATCTTCCTAGTTTATGTTATAGTTGAATAGTTAACATGCTAAATGTTGCTTACAGATTCAATTGACAAAATAAGAGAAAAGTGGGAAAGGTCATGTGTGACATCAGACCTAAACACAGACAAAGAACAAGAAGTTACATCTTTACGTCAATGAAGGAAGTAAGCTCATATTTCTTTGTTGAATATGAAATAATCCTCATTTTAGTCTGAGTTTTGGCTGTACCACACAATGTATGGAACTGTGTTGTGTCTTTGAGGGAAATGTTGTCATATACTTGTATCTTTACTTGTATTGCATAACATTATGCATGGGAACCAAAAAGTCTAATAGTGGCTAATTTACTTACCTAGACCAAAACGTCTCAGATCACCATCACCCTCATCAACATCATCACTTCCATCAGAGGTAGATGACCTTCTGGCAACTTTACCAGAAACACAATCTCACCCACCCAAAACACCAAAAAGGGTTCATCGACTTCCTCAAGGAAGCAATAATAGGTTGTCAATAGAATTCAAACCACATCCTTTCTGACCAAAGACAACAAACTCTCCCTTGTCTTCATTCAATTGGAGGAAGTTTTTGCCAACCAACACTTCATACCCCTTTAAATTTGATTCATAGGGTTCAGTCCAACATCCACAATTATTTCTAAACATCCAATTTCGGGGTGTCTCATCTTGTATTGGTCTTGATATCTTTTGACCCATCCTTCACCTAATCACAATTTTGATTTTTTATTTGCCACACCACACCAAAGGGGTCTCTTTATAATTCTTTAATTATAATTATTCAGCCAATTTTATTAATTTGTCAAATGGAATATTCCCATCAACACTGTTTTCCATCATAGCGGATCTGCACGGATCTTCCTCGCACCGGAGGGATAACCTTAATATTTGTCAGGTAGCTGTGCGTTTAAACAGTACCCTTACAGACAAATCTTCCTGGACTAACTCTTAGAGCTCCATCCAAGGATAACACGACCTGTTATGGGATGAGTTCAATCAATCCTTCCACCACAGGAAATTATTAAAGAGGTGCTGAACTGAGAAATCTAATTTTCCTTGAGCTTTTGACATATAAGAGGTCATCATACTATAAGAATATCCTGTAAGTTTCAGAGCTGAAAACTTCCTTGTTAGTCCAATAAAACATTTAAATGACACCAGACCCAGAAAATGACAGGATTTACAAAGTGGGGATCTATGACGTCAAAGGGCAGCAAGCACCACCTCCACAGAAGAAGATCAAAGCCTACTTCATCACTGCCTGTTTAGCCCCGCCCACCAATTCGTGCATGACATGCAATAGAATAGATAGCCTAAGTAACATAGGCCTACGTGGTGCTAAACCAGATCGAGCTACCAAGCAATAAACATGCCGTTGAGGATTACAAAATATTGTGCAGCGCCTGGACTCGACAGTAATGCAACAACATGTCAGTAACTGTGTTAATTCTAATGCCTGATCTGATATTAATGATTCATGAGCAGCGCGCTCTGAAGCTGTCAATCAAACAGCACGAGTTTATCAGTGACTGACGTGCAAATCCCCCTTTGTATGCCTTTCATGCCACTATCTAAATATAATGCTATAGATCTAAATGTAATGCAACACTTTTCACGATTAGTTAAACTTGAGAGCTGTAATAGTACAAATGCACTAAAAGAGAGAGTAATACTTGGCTATTTCATATGCAAAGATTTTAGCCAATCACAGTAGTGGGCGTTTACACTGAAGTCTTACAGCAGACACGCCCCTTAAAGGTGACCTATTATGCCGAGGAAACATTACAAAACAATAAACCAACGCAGTTCATGACCCTTTTAAAATAAATCCAAATGTTCAGTGGGATTCTGAGAATCCAATAAGATCCAACAGGGCAAAGTGAAATTCCAATAGGATTTTTTGACAAGGGTTTACCCTTGCATTGCAAACAATCGGAGACCATCTTCAAACTGTGCGCGGCACTTCATTCTAAATGGAGGCGGGGTGTTAACTTGTTTGATGAAATAATATGAATAATCTTAAAAAGATTAGGATTTTTTGTTATGAGAACATTTGTTTTAATAACCAAAATGTATACTATAATTATTTTCATTGAATCATTTAAACCTCTCTGAATGTGATAGTACTGTAATGTTTTATCATATTACAAATACTCTCATGTTGCCTAAGCAAACTGATGTTTATGTCAAACCGATCAGAACACAAGAGAAGAGTGAGTCATTATATCAGACCTAAGGATAGGGGGAAAAAGTTAAAGAAAATAAATTAAGCATGTAATTCACTGATGAAAATTAGAGCATGTAAACATATCTTATGACCTCCTTGATGTTTTTTTTTGTTTGTTTTTCATGTCATTTTCTCTTCTTTCTTAATACACAGATCTAACAATGGTTTTGGGGCATTGCAAGACCATGATTACCTGGAAACGTCTCCTACCATGGAAGAGCAGCTGACTGCAGCACAGAAGGAAATTGCTCGTCTGACAGAGGAAAATTAAAATTTAAGAAGTCAGCAGTTTTGTCTACAGCGATTCCAATGTGAGCCCAAGATGATCCTGTTTTACCCAGGATTTAATGATCATGAGACCCTCAAAGCACTCTACCTG